>NC_135212.1:6449777-6542277 GCF_052324685.1 Brachyhypopomus gauderio
GTCAACCTACTACATAAACTAAACTTATATGCAAGGAAATGAATCTACAAATATAAGATTCCAAGGTGAGTCATTGCAGTGTACTAAAATATGTATAATTGTATAGAATTGCAGTAAACTACAGAAGTACACACAAGGTTTCCAGAGAAACAGTATGTTCTGGACAGAGACATATATTCATTCACACACACAAATACACACTCCTCACATACACCTCACTGATTACACAGCACCTCACTGCATCCATATATCAATTCCCACCTCGAGAGACACAGAGAGAGAGAAAGGGGGAGATAGGGATAGAGACAGAGAGAGAGAGAAAGGAGGAGATAGGGATAGAGAGAGAGAGAGAAAGGTATACACACACACACACACACACACACACACACACACACATATATATATATATATATATATATATATATATATATATATATATATATATATATATATATATATATATGTGTGTGTGTGTGTGTGTATTGTGTGTGGTGGGGGGGGGGGGGGGGGGGGGGGTGTCTTGGCTGGGTTACTGCAGTAGGAGGATGTCGGAGGCCAATGTTTCTTTCAGAGGGCCCATAAATGTGAAATACATAAAGAGAATAAAGTAGTTTATCATTTATCATTATATAGTAAAATGCAGCGGCCCCTGAGATCTATGCTGGGATAACACCGAATACTGTGAAAACTGTATTAGCAACACTAAACAATTCCAAAAATTACATTAAAAAGTACCAAATAGTTTATCATATTTTTTACTACAGCACAAGCTAGTAATTCGTGAAGTGTGATCAACTTGAACAAAACTGAATACCCAAATGAAGACTGAAGAGTGACCACGACTGCACTCTTATGAGTTGCACTCTGAGTGCCATTCACATTCATGTGCGTAATCTCTCTGGAGGAATCTCTAGCTCTCAGTGCCGCTGACACCCGGAGCTTTAGAGCTCTCTGGCTGGGTCCGTGTGCTCTGGGGCGCACGCGTGCGGAGCTCATCCAGGCCTGACCTGGGCACGGCCCCCACACCACCCCCTTCCCTCCCCAGGGACCCCCAGCGCCTCCGGCCACGGGCCGCCCGGCGATCCCCTGCTCGCCCTCGCCGGAGGCTTGCATTTCAGCCCCCTGCTCCAAGCCCCCTTCTGGAGGTGATTAGCCCCCCGAAGCCGTGACAGATTCTTTCCGAGATATCCGACTCGCTCGTGTTTATTTTATCCGGGCTCTCCTTTGTGGATGTGCTGAACACGAAGTAACCCACTTGAAAATGGGGATCGGCTTACATACGCCAGGGGACCAGTGAAGGAGTCAGAAAAAAAAACTAAAGAAAGATGAATAAAGAAAGATGGGTGAAGGCATCCCTTTACATGACAAAAGAAAATGTTTCCCTTATATGTGGACAGTGCGTTGAATGTAGAGAGAGAGAAAAAGAGAGTAAAAAAGGTGAGGAAAAAGAAAAGACATCAGTCTGTCTCCTTTCTCTACCCGTCTGTCTCCACAGGGTCCCAGCGCCCGTGGCATGAGCTGAAGGGACACGCCCCTTGCAGGGAGGCGGGGCTCCTCAGACGCAGCTCTCTCTGAGGAGTCTGGAACCCCTCAGTGATCTACCTCCTCCACACTTAACTCAATTTCACACTTCAGGTCTGCTACAAAGTCCTCTTGAAATACAATCATCTTGTTTGCTCTCCATCATCCCGAACAAGTTAATGGCCAGCTATTTACAACCACGTCACATGCCTTCAATTTGGTCAAGTGATGGGCGTGTTTCTGTGCATTACACGCAAGGTGGATTCTGCACACATTTCTCTGTGTGTCGTCTCCTATGAGCCAAACATATCTAACTGAGAACAGATTCCCCCACAAATGCAAACAGCTCTAAAAAGTGAAGGCACTCAGGAAGAAACTGTGGGCTCGGTGTAATTTGCATAAGGCTAAGAGGCGCTTACTGACTTACAGGAGCAGCATTAGTCCAGACGACTGTCTGACCTCACCCTGGAGGTTAGGGCTTCTGGCTCTTGTGAATGTGACTCTTTAAATAGTGGTGATGTTAGCAGAGCGGCAAGGTCCTGCCGGTAATGTGGTTTGGGTGCAGGGGTGGGGATGTCTGTGGGCCCGATGGAGGCCCGGTGTGGCTCCTGAGCAGGACCAGACAGACCGTCGGGTCTGCAGCACCAGAGCACAAGCAGACCTGCGGTTAGCATGAGCTCACGACAAAGCTCAGTATGTTCTCAGACCTTAGCACACACACACACACACACGCACGCACACAAACACACATGCACGCACACATGCACGCACACACACACAAACACGCACACAAACACACACACACACATGCACGCACACAAACGCACATGCATACACACACACACACATGCATGCAGACACACACAAAGCACACACAGGAATATATGCATATACAAATACAGATAGGGACACACACAAACAAACATATAGACAGACACATACACATACACCCTGGCATGTGCGTGTGCATAGGCACATATGCATACATGCAAACACAGGCGTGTACATACATACAATGTATGTACAGTGTAGACACACACACACACACACACACACACACACACTTCACTACTCATCTGGCCCCACATGTCTCCAGCAGGGCCTGTAGCTTTGTGAGTTCCACACAGGCCTCATTTCATGGGCCCATGATTGGATTTGTGGCATTAGGAGGCACGCTCATCTGAACCTGATCAAAGGCAGCACAGCCTCCTGGGCCCAGACCCTGTCCAGGGTTACTGGCTCTGGGGCTCCTTTCCCCCCATCACCCTGCCAGCGGACCTCAGGTCCACCATCTCTCCTTTAGGTCTCGGTAATAACCGTTGAACTCTGAACACTAGGGACCGGCCGTAACCTGCGAAAGCTGTTACGCTCACGAGAATCGAATGTGACTGCATATGAGAGTTGGGGGGGGACACGCGAGGGGGATGGGGGGGTTCTCTCCATTACGGCTCTTTTTCCTAACCTGCTCCCCCAGCTCACGCCCATGACACCTCACCACAGCCCCGTCCTCCACACGGAGAAGCTCAACACATGTCGCGGTGGGGAACCAGTCCGGCCTCACCCAGAAGTCCCGTGCTCAGCATGGAACGCTGCAGCTGTGAAACAAGTTTGATAAAGCCTTGGGGTTACCTAGATTTCTGCATGAATGGATCATGAAGCGATGATCATTAAATCATCTTAATCGTAACTGTAAATAAAAGACTTATTTAGCAAATGACAAGCCAAACCATATCTTTACTGAACAAATGATTTTAAATGAGAGAGCACAGCCCTCTGACTGCTAGCACATAGAAATCCTCCTGAATGATTGACTGTTTTTTGTTTAATCCTGCGTTCGGGACATCGGTCACGCACTGATTACACGGCGCCCTGAGGCTGAGGGCGGAGCCCCGCTGGGCGGAGCCCCGCTGGCAGAAACCCACGTCCACACCGCCTGCTTTCTTTCTCTCCAAACTAGATTATTTCATTCTTTTTTTGCTTTAGATCAATGGCCTTCTCTGCTTCGGTGCACTTGTTTCACGAAGCAGATGTAGTGGTAGGGGTGAGGCGGGCCTGCAGGAAGCCGGCGGTCCCCGTCCTTCTCCACCACGTCTCGTTGGAGGGTGCGACACACAGTCTGCCTCCGTGCCCTGCAGCACCCACGCCGGGTGGAAGTGAGGGGCCTGCACGCTGTCCTGGGTGGCGCTCTGGGAGCCCCAGGCTCTACACATCCCTCTGGAGCCTTCGATGTTTAGTGAGTCTCCACAGCTTTCATTCTGGGAGATCTTTGTCGAGAGGAACCATATAACGTCGTATACGTTACAACCGCCTCCAAAGCGAATAGAACACCCGACTCTACCCGCCTCTCTCTCGAGTGGTTATCATCCCAGACGTCACCAGGTCAACATGCCAGTGTAAAATATGATATTTGTCATTTGTTATATAAGACAATAAATATGTGAAGACGTCAGGAGACACAAGTGTGTCTCTATGTTCCAAAGAGACTCTTAAGAGTCTGAACGTTTCCTCACGACTGCGATTTTCAATCAGTGAAGTACAAAACGACAGACAGGTACAGTGGCAGATACAGAGAGAGGGAGAAAGAACACAGGACTCATATTCCTGTTTTACATATTTCCATTCCGTCAAACACCAGTCCTGAAACATCACGTGAGGACTTGACTCACGTGTCTCAGAAATTGTCTCATTATGTTGACGGCAGGAACACATGAGAATGACGTGTACCAGAAGACAGAAGCAAAGACCTGAAGAGCAGCACGCTCACCCATGACGCTTCTCTTCTGATGCTTCCTCACCTTCATCCTCTGGGCTCGCTTTAGCATGAGGAGGCCAGTGGAGCTGTTACTGAAACCCCTGAGAGGGGAGGAGGAGAGGGGAGGAGAGGAGAAGAGAGGAGAAGAGGGGAGGAGAGGGGAGGAGGAGAGGGGAGGAGGAGAGAGGAGGAGGAGAGGGGAGGAGAGGAGAAGAGAGGGGAGGAGAGGAGGAGAGGGGAGGAGGAGAGAGGAGGAGGAGAGGGGAGGAGAGGAGAAGAGAGGGGAGGAGAGGAGAGGGGAGGAGAGGAGAAGAGAGGAGGAGAGGGGAGGGGAGGGGAGAGGAGAGGAAAGGAGAGAAGAGAGGAGGAGAGGAGAGGAGGGGAGAGGGGAGGGGAGGGGAGAGGAGAGGGGAGGAGAGGAGAGGAGAGGGGAGGAGAGGAGAGGGGAGGAGAGGATGGGATAGGGGAGGAGAGGAGAAGAGAGGAGGAGAGGGGAGGAGAGGAGGGGATAGGGGAGGAGAGGAGAAGAGAGGAGGAGAGGGGAGGAGAGGAGAGGGGAGGAGAGGAGGGGATAGGGGAGGAGAGGAGAAGAGAGGAGGAGAGGGGAGGAGAGGAGAAGAGAGGAGGAGAGGGGAGGAGAGGAGAGGGGAGGAGAGGATGGGATAGGGGAGGAGAGGAGAAGAGAGGAGGAGAGGGGAGGAGAGGAGAGGGGAGGAGAGGAGGGGATAGGGGAGGAGAGGAGAAGAGAGGAGGAGAGGGGAGGAGAGGAGGGGATAGGGGAGGAGAGGAGAAGAGAGGAGGAGAGGGGAGGGGAGGGGAGAGGAGAGGAAAGGAGAGAAGAGAGGAGGAGAGGAGAGGAGGGGAGAGGGGAGGGGAGGAGAGGGGAGGGGAGGAGGAGAGGAGGGGAGGAGAGGAGAGGAGGGGGAGAAGAGGGGAGAGGAGAGGATGGGAGAGGGGAGGAGAGGAGAAGAGGGGAGGGGAGGAGAGGGGAGGAGAGGAGGAGAGGAAGAGAGGAGAGGGGAGGGGAGGAGAGAGGAGGAGGGGAGGAGGAGAGGAGATGTGAGGGGAAGAGAGAGGAGCAGCGTTCATCTTTCTTTCATGCAGGTTAAATCACTCTAGCTCAGCAACAGAGAACAGGGTCATACCACTCTTCAAGGATCTTCTCTGATCTTTCTGACAAGACAGCAGGTCCTGGTGTCCATGCTGGAGATAGACTTCTGAAACACACAAAACATGCATGCAAATGTTCCAGTAAGTTATCAATATATAAGAGCTGTTCAAAGGTCAATGAATTCATATTGACCACTAGAGGACACCGGGTGCTTCATACAGTACATTCATACATGAACACAGTAACATGTTCATTTGCACTTCCAGGCAGAGTTTTTAAGCTCCAGTAGTTTTGTGGTTTAAGCTCCAGTAGTTTTGTGGTTTAAGCTCCAGTAGTTTTGTGGTTGTCACTGCCCTTCTCATTGTCCAAAGTTGAGCCTGCGCTTATTCTGGGGATTGGCATTGGTTCCTGTAGTTTAGTAGTAGTCTGGTTCAAAGATATATTGATCTAATGTACTACCCAGGGTGCATTCTGTGAGTAGTGGCAAAGCACTTTGTAGGTCTAGATAAGGGTGTCTGCTAAATGCTGTCAATGTAACGCAAATCCTGTGCATTCCGGTTCATGAACCCGCCCCCAGCATGAGCTGTGCTTACTTGGCACTGGTGTCAGGTGACTCCGCCCACTGCGAAACTGCACCACTCCCTGTCCAGGCCTGCCTGAGTTTCCAAGGCAACGCAGATGCACTCTTTTGATGGTCAGACAGAAGAGGAGGAGGCTGAAATGTGCATCAGAGAAGACTGTGAAACCCCTTTCACACCTGGACCGTCCGCTTCATGGGACCTCACACGAAATGAGCACAGTGGAGTAGAGCAAACACGAAGTGACTCCGAGAATAAGTGAGTCATATACTTGGTTACAAACTCAGAGGTGTGAACAGGTCATTCACAGTAAGCAGTGAATAATAGGTACTGATTTTACAGTCCTGGATGTAAAGTGCCAGTGTGTTAGTTTTATCTTTCATCGGTTAATCACACAGTTAAATCCCTGTGTTGACTGGCAGTTAATTACAGTTAAATCCCTGTGTTGACTGGCAGTTAATCACAGTTAAATCCCTGTGTTGACTGGCAGTCTTGAGCATGGAGGCACCCATCCATCTTTCCTCCACCCACGCCTCCTCCTTCTCCACCTCCACCACATCACAGCCCCACCCAGCCCTCCTCCACCCACACAGCTCTCCTCCTCCACCCGCCTAGACCTCCTCCTCCACAGCCTGAGGCCTCTTCAGGAAAGGCTGTGTTTGAAAAATGACAGCTGCTGACGCTCAGGAAACAGGGGGGGCAGACCAGAAAGTAACTGCGTTGTTTCAGCCAATACATTTGATGAATAATAACCCAGAGAGGCTGGGACTGGGCCGGCCCACGGGCGGTGGGAGGGGCCTCCTGACAGTTACCTTCGACATCGGCAGCCGGCCCACATAGGGGATCGTTTTGCTGAGCGAGACTTCATGATGCGAGATCATTCGCTCACAATCCATCGCCTCCTGTTCAACAACCACAACACACACACACACACACACACACACACACACACACACACACACACACACACACACACACACACACACACACACACACACACACACACACACACACACACACACACACACACACACACACACACACACACACACAAAGGTTTGAGAAAATAAGAATAGAAACTTGCCCCTCTGAAGAATTGGCCAGTGTCTCAGGAAGCATGATCCTGATGAAGTGTATCCCATTGTTGTGGTTACAGCTTCAAAGCAAGTGGCCAATCACATTAAGCTAAAGGCACTGGGATCTCATTGATGTTTCCTCTTGGTACATTCAAGCTCATGATGACATACTCACTTCCAAACAGGAAATGACTCGTTCATGAAGTCTGCATTCATTAAATGAAATGTTCAAAGTCTTGATGAAATAAAATTTTAGTAAAACTAGAGGTTATCAAGAAATAAACATATGAGCATCAATGTTTCGACTGCCTTACAACACCTCAATATAATTTCTTGTTTTCCCTTTCAGTGTTCATGTTAATAGTAACTTCAGCCACATACGGTCCCTATATGCCCCCCATACTCAAATAGCGGCCCGCTATTTCTGGCCCGCGAGCTGTTTTGAAAAGTGTTTTTTTTTTTAGGAATCTTTTTTTTCAATCGCGCTATCCGCTCTTATTTTGAAATCGCGCACCGCGATCTCAAGACGATGCCGGGGATTGCCTTTATGGCAACAACACACGTAGCAGACGCCCAAATGCGTTCACCCCCTAGTCGACAGTTTACGTTCGCTACCCCCCCCCCCCCCTCCTCCGTAACCGGCCCCATCAGTGATTGAAAAAATTAAATGTGGCCCGTCATCATTTCTATTTGAGTACCCCTGCTATATGCCTTAGGTTATATCCCTGCACATGGATTACCCCACAGGCCTGCTCTCCCCCCTGCACATGGATTACCCCACAGGCCTGCTCTCCCCCTGGATTACCCCACGGTGTGGGCAGCTAACGAAGCTCAGCACAGATCCCTCTACCTCAGCACAGATCCCTCTACCTCAGCACAGATCCCCCTACTTCAGCACAGATTCGCCTACCTCAGCACATATTCCCCAATCTCAACACAGATCCTCCTACCTCAGCACATATTCCCCAATCTCAACACAGATCCTCCTACCTCAGCACATATTCCCCAATCTCAACACAGATCCCTCTACCTCAGCACAGATCCTCCTACCTCAGCACATATTCCCCAATCTCAACACAGATCCTCCTACCTCAGCACATATTCCCCAATCTCAACACAGATCCCTCTACCTCAGCACAGATCCTCCTACCTCAGCACAGATGAACTGGGCCACATCCACCTCCTCGAGGACGTCGTGGTCAGGGGACGAGCTGCGGGCGAGAGCCAGAGCTTGGGCCAATCTCCTCCGCAGTGAGAAGCCCCTCCAGACGGCCTGCAGGAGCAAACACACCGGCCCATGAATCACACGCAAACCTAAATATTGTGTGTTATCCCATTAGGAAGATAAAACATGTTAACCTCTGTTTAATTGCCCCACGGTCTGCTGTTTGAACTTTGGGTGACTTGGGCTCTACAAGATAAATGGAACACCAGGACAGCCTTAAATCTCAATATTCCCCACGGATGTTGTGGGATGGTTGTGGGGGGGGTTCCCTACAACAGGGATCAGAACCCAAGTTCTCCCCCTCCCAGCAAAGGGATGGAATCTGTTTAATCTTGTATTTTTCCTCTCTCAAATCCTCAGGGACTCATCAAACATGAATGGGGGGCAGCCTCTCTCAGAAGCAATGTATGAAAGGAATAACCTGTTTTCAAAAGCACTGTCCCCCACTTCACAAGAAGCCTGTGACAGTAATCCTGTAATGAAGACTGTTCCATTTTGTTAATTTTTTATCATATTCATCAAGAAGGACTCAAATCCACCTTCCAAAAGTACTTACACAAGATAATTACTCAGATAAATTAATAAATCGGATAAGTTAAATAAATAAATAGCAATATTGTGGGAATGCTAATAACCTTCACCTTATTTTCAACAAATAAAAATGACTTACCTGAATGACACTGGCGGCATAATGCTTGTTAAGTGGCTCAGTTCTGTATTTGCTGGAGCGCAACATCCCAAGAGAACTCAATCTCCCGTGAGCCTTTGCAGGTGCCCTACGTCTCCTCTCTCTGCATGTGCGCCACCAGCGTTGGATCACCACGGATGCCACTCTGCCACACAGACAACCATTACACACGGCTGAGAGCTGAGAGTATGGGGGAGTAAATGGACAAGGTAACAGCCACACCCCACATGAATATTCAACAGTGTTAACACCGCTGGGGAGGGACAGGCTGGGAACTAATGCCATGTGAGAGCGATTTACACATAGCTGATGGATAACGGAACATGTGTTTCTGTACAAAAGTCAAGGATACATCTTGCTTTGAGAAGAAAGAATCGGATGATCACCCATACATTTTCAGGTGCATTCTGGGAGCCTCCATAGGATATTTGCTGTGCTCGTCTTCGCATGGCCGTGCTGCTCTGAGCTTCTGGGGTGGATTAATGCTGCCACCTGTACAAGCAGCAGGTAGGGCAATAGATGAAGGGTGAGTGCTGAGGGCACTACCAGACAGATGGGGTTCCAGCTGCCTCTGGGGGTGAAGTTCCTCTGAGATCAGGGTATGAATTTCCTCTAGGCTCTGAGGGTGAAGTTCTTCTGTGCTCTGGGGGTGAAGTTCTTCTGTGCTCTGGGTGTGAAGATCCTCTGGGCTCCGAGTATGAGGTTCTGCTGGGCTCGGGGACAGGGTCTCAGGGCTATGTTCAGAGGTGGGTGAAGGTCGAAGATCAGAGACACCGGGTTGGTGTTGGTTTGGCTCACACACGCTGCTGTCACCATACTCATGAGCATAGCGCTGCTCCTCAGCCAATCGGAACAGCTCAGCACTGTGGTCACCGGCCATGAGCTGGGCATCCAGCGCAGAGGGAGCCGAGCTACACACACACACACACACACACACACACAGGCACTGAATAAGACTGAATTCCATATTTCAAGCCATGCATCCTGAAATGAGCATTTTCCGTGCATGACATTAGACGCCGATTCAATGAAAACTTCACTCACACTCAATGTGGCAATTTACCAATTCACCTGTGAGAAGGTGGCACGCACGTAAAGGAGCTACACACATGTAAACTATGTAGAGGAAACACTAGAATGCAGTGCCGATTGAATAAACAAATTTTGCCAATAAAATCTACAGGAGAATGACCAAACTTTTGCAAAGTAAAAGTCAGCATAGGCCTTGTGGAATCAATGCAACTTTAAATGAACTTGTGCTTGCAAACTAATGACATGTTGACAGCAGACAACACAAAACAAAACAAAATAATAATACACATATGCATATACACATACACATACATACACAGAAGAGAGGAGCAAAGCCATATAATGAGATTAAAAAGAGTGTGAGATTATTCTAGCATTTTTTGGGTTTTTAAATCTATTAATGAAGAATAATATGATTTAAATTCATAAAGCAGAGGAAGGAGGGCTTATGACCCCTCCACTTACTGTAGTGAATGTGGTCATTTGCTAAGTTTGAGATTAATCCAGTTTCTAATGTCCATGCAAAAACTGTGAATAGTGACATGAAAAAAACTAATGTTCCAGGGATTCATCTTCTGACTTACAAAAGGCACATACATCAACATCAAATTAAAATATTTTTTCATGAAACATGGCTACAGAATATATCTTATTTATTATTTTGAAACAAGTCTCTTTCACTTTAGGAAATATGGGCCATTTGACAAATTTGGTTTGAGCAAAAGTTTTGTGGTTTTACCATTTGTATTAGGATGTTTCTTGAAAGAATCTATTATATTCATGTTAAATCTTTTGTCTCATACCATCATTGATAATATTGTTATTTCTCTTGATGTCAACTAAGTTAGTCATTCACTTTTAATGTGGGCATCACCTCTGAATATAAAAGTTTTGATTAATTGAATCAATGCTAGTTATCGCTTTGCAGACCTTCCTAAAATCTTTACAACAAATATATCACACCATATTTTTCAACAAAGGATGGGAAATTTAAAAGATCTTCATGGCAATATAAAAGATTCTTTACAAAAATACCTTTTTCATACCAATCTAAATATTGACTTCCTACCAACTGTGATTGCCCTGTTATTTGTTGACAGCGGTATTCATCCAAGTAAAATTTCAAACCCCCCAAAATATTCAAGGACTATCAAGGACATATGTCTTTTTATGCCTGTTTTCAAAAACTTTTCAAGGCCTTGAACTTATTTTTTCAGATTCACAAACTTTCGAAGATTTCAAGGACCCGTGGGAACCCAGAATAATGTACTGAGATACAAAACAACAATTGACAAAAGAAGAAAACTACACAATCATTTTAGCATCCAAAACTAAAAATACATTAATTTAAGGTACAATAGTAAGTCTGCTCCATAACAGAAATTAAGTTATTTATTCATGTCTCTTATGTCTGGTGTACTTATAGGTTCTTTTAGGTAAAGTTCTAGGTTTTTACACAAAAAAACTATAGTCTATTGTGCAAAATGTCTGTGTAATATAATGAGGCTTTTCATGATGGGGATTAACTGTGTACAAAGGCAGCTCAATCTCAAACTAATTATTCTATTAGCCATGGCCCCTCCCCCTCCTAATCCTGCCCTCAGTAACCAGCACCAGACTCACAGAACCCCCACTATTCCCCCTCAGACAGGGGTGAAGAGGATCTGAACACATGCACACGCACACACAGATGCCTGCACACACACACAAGGGTGCATATATGCATGCACACACAGACACACACTTAGTCAGATGGTCTAGCAAAGAGTCAAACAGAAAAACTACAGCTAGAAATGCAGTGACTGCTTACATACATCACGTGTCATTTCAGGTAAATCTGATGCCTTTATTAAACAAATTAATGTCAAACTGGTTTGATAGTCTAGCATGGACTAACAGAAAGCAAAACACTATTACCTAAAAATAATCCAAAAACAAATAAACACTGCTTTGCACAGCCCTGCTTATTTACCTGTGGCTGAAACAGCATCCAGAAAGCTCTAGAAAGCTCCAGAAAGCTTGGCTAAAACACAGGAAGCACTCTCCATGTACTAGAGTCTCCAGAGCATTTACATTGTCTGTGCACAGAGCGAACTTGACTGTCAAGTTAAAAGGGACATAACCAATGTCGTAGGATGAGTAATCACTGAACAACAGTTGCTTCTCTGGAGATCAGCTGTCTTCTCTGCCATCTCAGCACAGTAGCGTTCACCAGCCACACGGCGGACTCTTTAGGAATGACCAGGAGGGTTAAGTATTGCCACGATACTTCATGATGATGATGTAATACATGATACGACACATAATGATGCATCCCAATATCAAAATTGGATTGGAAGTGTTAATGTTAAATATGTTTTAAACATGGCTGCTTCTATGTGGGGGCCATGCTCTATAAAACATAAACTGGTTCATTTTAGAGCTACAAATCCTTTGACTATGTACTCCCGGTAAAATGACTTATTGGTCCTTTGATTTAACATTGGTAGTCTCCTACCTGATGGCCCTGCTTTGTTTCTGGAGTACTGAGTCCAGCTGATCTTGGTGTGCCTGGCAAAGGGCCTGGAAGCTGTACAGCTGTGCAGAGCCTACAGAGGGCGCTGTTGAGGCTCCAGTCAGTTCTCCATTCAGTTTGACCAGGTTTGGTTTTATTGCCAGAACAGAAGACCTGGACGGAATCCAGAAAGTGATGTCCACAAGCTGAACAAATTACAGTCAGGACTGTCACTGAATTATTTATTGTGTTCTGAATCACTGCACATAAAACAGAAGATGAACAACACTACAACGTGAGAGTGAACACCTAATTTCAGACATCAAAATTCAAATGTGAGCAGTTAAGGTATAAATCCCTTTTAAATACAGAAATGCATCAGTGGCATTCAGCAAATGAAATGTAACTGCACTGAGCATCCACTTCAACCAAAAAAATATATGAGGGGCAAAATAGATCTACTCTTTCACACACAAATATTTGAGGGACAAGTAGATCTACTCATTCACACACATATCATATGAAGTAGATCTATTAATTCACATACACAAATATATGAGGGGAAAAAGTAGATCTACTCATCCACACCAATTTATGAGGGGTGAAGTAGATCTACTCATTCACACACAAGCATATGAAGTAGATCCATTAATTCACACACACAAATATATGAGGGGGAAAAGTAGATTACTCATTCACACACTAATATATTAGTGGGGAAGTAGATTACTCATTCACACAAATGTATGAGGGGTGAAGTAGATCTACTCATTCACACACAAATATATCATTTACTCACACATACTCACTCTCTCTCAATTCCATCATACTCTCAGTACCCCCATGGGCTTTCTTTGGAGAGTATTTATGTTGTGCAAGTGAAATACATTAGGACAGATACATGAAACATTTAATTAGTTTGACATTTCAGAGCCAGGAGAGTGTGTGGAGGAAGGAGATTTAGTTTGTCTGCTGAAGTGGCGTGACACTTAGCTTAGGTTAGAGGTGAAAAGGCTCTCTTGGCCTCAGACCAGAGATGTAGCTGTCCGTCAAAAGAAGACCACTATCACTTCCCCATAACGATAGAACTCCAGTGGTTATGGGCCATAACAATGTGTGTGTGTGTGTGTGTGTGTGTGTGTGTGTGTGTGTGTGTGTGTGTGTGTGTGTGTGTGTGTTAGAGAATGATAGTGAGAAAGTCAGCAAAAACTGTGAAGATACAAATTGTTTTTAGAGTTTTTCTGAAAACCATCAAATGTGATGGTTTTCAGAATGTATCAACAAAGTCTAAATCTAATCGTTAGATTCATGTGTTTTGATAAGCTTGAACACACAAAAATGAATAAATAAATGAATAAATAAAGACCAAGCTGCAGCTTTGAAGCCCAATGACCCCTACAGGGGTCAGTATGTAGATAAAGTACAATATGTACCACACAGACACTGGACAACACACTGGACCAGGCCAGTATAAAACACAATGGACCATACTAGTATAAAACATACTGGACCAGACCAGTATACAACACACTGGACCAGGCCAGTATACAACACACTGGACCAGGCCAGTATAAAACACACTGGACCAGGCCAGTATAAAACACACTGGACCAGACCAGTATAAAACACACTGGACCAGGCCAGTATACAACACACTGGATGAGACCAGTATAAAACACACTGGACCAGGCCAGTATAAAACACACTGGACCAGGCCAGTATAAAACACACTGGACCAGGCCAGTATAAAACACACTGAACCAGGCCAGTATACAACACAATGGATCAGGCCAGTATAAAACACACTGGACCAGGCCAGTATAAAACACACTGGACAAGGCCAGTATACAACACAATGGACCAGGCCAGTATACAACACAATGGACCAGGCCAGTATACAACACAATGGACCAGGCCAGTATACAACACAATGGACCAGGCCAGTATACAACACAATGGACCAGGCCAGTAACTGTAGTATGTGACAGTGCAAGCAGAGTAAAAGTGAAACCATCCTATGTAGCCTATTTGCATGTCAGCACAACCTAGGACCCCCCAGACCCGTCAGGACCCCCCAGACCCGTCAGGACCCCCCAGACCTGTCAGGACCCCCCAGACCCGTCAGGATCCCCAAGACCTGTCAGGACCCCCCAGACCTGTCAGGATCCACGCTGGGCCTGGGTGTGGGCTTCTAACATTTCTGACAAAAGTAGCTAAAGGTCCTGCTCTCAGAAGGGTCCTGCAAACAGGGCTCATCCAGCAGCCTGATTCATTAAGGCACAGGCGCTCTCCTCTTCCCTGCTCGGGGCGTCCGCTCAGCGTAATTCTTTGAGATGTCCTCTGCTGGTCTGATCCGCCTGCTGTTGTCGTTGGCCGAGGATGAGAGAGGAGAGGAGGGAGGAGAAACAACGCAGCCTGATTCCATTGTTGGCACTGAGGGTCAGTGGAAGTTCAGGCCGTGAAACGCAGAGAGCAGGCCGTGAAAACTCCCCGTCCGCCCACCAAATAAAACACGCGCAGCAGACAACTCACACACTCTCATGTGTGTGTGTCACAGTCACGCAGCAGGTCACAGACACCATCCAAAAGACAAGAGCGAGGTGGAACAGCAGCTGGGCTCCATGGGGAAATGCAGTTACATCTTATATATTACTATCGTATATACCGTAACAAAAAGTGATGCAGTTGGCTCGTGTCCTTGTGTCCTCGCAGCGACCATGCACTCAAATCACCTACAATACACTTCGAGTGCAGATCTCTGGTCTCTCCTGTCTTCTGAAGTAAGAAGACAGACAGGAATGTCCTGCTCAGTAAATAATTTCATGATTACGCTCACGTGAAGATAGATCATGGGGTCATCCGATATCACACACCATCGCACTGGTGAGCCCAGATATCTGGTCCGGAAACTGCATAAAATGTTAATGCTTGTGCCTCCTCCTCGTCTGTGACAGGAGTGAAACACAGGAAGGCATATATGGCTCTACCGCCCGGGCCAAGACCGACCCGTCCATTTAAAACAGGAGGTACTCCATAGAAACGCAAAGTTATCATCCTGTCATTCAAACAGGAGGTGCTCCGTCATTCAAACAGGAGGTACTCCCAGTTGCTATCAGGAGGACAGATAGGGAGCAGCAGTGTGAGTATTCACCTGGAGCTGCGTTTATGTATGACCTGTATGACTGCAGTGTGACCCTCACCTCCAGGTGTGCTCGTGCTGCAGAGGGTTGTTGGTTAAGTTCAGCTCCTGGAGAGACCAGCACCCCTGAAGACTCTCACAAACACTCGTCAGGTCTGGAGGGGAACACCAGCACACATGTGGTCCTCAACGAACGTGCCTGATTCATTCAGGAGTAGATCACTGGATCTGATTAAACATTTCATAGAGCTCTTTCCACCATGAAAGAACAAGATTTAAGTCAATTTAAGAGTGCACAAACAAACTGCCCACATGATGGATGAGACCAGAGTCTAGTGTCTTTTCTCCACCTCCATTTTTGTCTTATGGTACACTAAGCAGAGTTTAGCAGCAGTGACAGATATGGAACACACTACGGTGAAGGGAAGAGAAAGCTCAGTTAGAATGACAAGGCTTTATGTTGGCTGTCTGACCCACTAGACACCAACATCAAGAAGAGGTGGGGGAAAAGCTCCCTCTAAACTGTTTGTTCTGGTTCAACATAGAGGACACTTCACATGCATGTATAGTATTAATTTTCCTACCCGAGAGACAGTTGTTGCTCACGTCCAGTGTCCTCAGTGAAATCAAGTCCATTAGGTGTGGCAGTTGCGTGATGCTGAGGAAGGAAGATCACTCTGTCACACTGATCAAATCTAGATCCCTCTGTCCCACTGATCAAATCTAGATCACTCTGACACACTTCCTAAGATGAGCACGGATCAAATCTAGATCCCTCTGTCACACTTTCTAAGACGAGCACTGATCAAATCTAGATCCCTCTGTCACACTTTCTAAAACGAGCACTAATCAAATCTAGATCCCTCTGTCACACTTCCTAAGACGAGCAGCGGTCAGAACTGAAAGTCACACCTGTGCAGGTGTATCAGCTCATCAATCAGATGCAGCACTGTAGGATCCCCACAGCAGCCCGGCACACGTGCTGTCCACACTCACCTGCTGTGGGCCAGGACACTCACCAGTTGTGGGCCAGGACACTCACCAGTTGTGGGCCAGGGAGAGACAGCGTAGCAGGGGCAGCCAGCAGGACGCCAGACCCTGGAGGCAGGAGACACTGTTCTCATCCACATACAGCTCCCTCAGCAGCACATGGTTCCTCAACACCGGCAGCTGCACACAGACACAGCAGAGAGAATAGAGCCAACCTGAGGGGGCCATATAACCAACCTGAAGGGGCCATATAACCAACCTGAGGGGGCCATATAACCAACCTGAAGGGGCCATATAACCAACCTGAGGGGGCCATATAACCAACCTGAGGGGGCCATATAACCAACCTGAAGGGGCCATATAACCAACCTGAAGGGGCCATATAACCAACCTGAGGGGGCCATATAACCAACCTGAAGGGGCCATATAACCAACCTGAAGGGGCCATATAACCAACCTGAGGGGGCCATATAACCAACCTGAAGGGGCCATATAACCAACCTGAAGGGCCCATATAACCAACCTGAAGGGGCCATATAACGAACCTAAAGGGGCCATATAACCAACCTGAATGGGCCATATAACCAACCTAAAGGGGCCATATAACCAACCTGAAGGGGCCATATAACCAACCTGAAGGGGCCATATAACCAACCTGAAGGGGCCATATAACCAACCTAAAGGGGCCATATAACCAACCTAAAGGGGCCATATAACCAACCTAAAGGGGCCATATAACCAACCTAAAGGGGCCATATAACCAACCTGAAGGGGCCATATAACCAACCTAAAGGGGCCATATAACCAACCTGAATGGGCCATATAACCAACCTAAAGGGGCCATATAACCAACCTAAAGGGGCCATATAACCAACCTGAAGGGGCCATATAACTAACCTGAAGGGGCCATATAACCAACCTGAAGGGCCCATATAACCAACCCGAGGGGGCCATATAACCAACCTGAAGGGGGCATATAACCAACCTGAAGGGGCCATATAACCAACCTGAGGGGCCCATATAACCAACCTGAGGGGGCCATATAACCAACCTAAAGGGGCCATATAACCAACCTGAAGGGGCCATATAACCAACCTAAAGGGGGCCATATAACCAACCTAAAGGGGCCATATAACCAACCTAAAGGGGCCATATAACCAACCTGAAGGGGCCATATAACCAACCTGAAGGGGCCATATAACCAACCTGAGGGGGCCATATAACCAACCTGAAGGGGCCATACAGTGCTAAGGTTTACATCAAATGGCCTCCCTGATCACATCCGTGTGTGGCGATGGGGTCGGCAGAGCACGGCTTGCCTTGGTCCTACCGACGTGCTGATGACCCTTTACCTCGGTCAGGCTGTTTCCCCTCAGGTCCAGTGTGTTGAGGAGAGCACAGGTCTCCAGGCCGTCCACCTGGCTGAGGTGGTTATACGAACAGTCCAGCTGTACCAGTGTGAGAACTTCACCCAGCCCTCTTGTGCTGATGAGCTGGTTGTGATCGACTGATAGTCTCTGAAGCCTTTTCAAAGAGCCCAAACCACCTGACACAAAAACAAACAAATAAACAAACAAATAAATAAATAAGAAGGGGGTATTCACACAATGGTGTAGAAAAGAGAGTGAGGACCCTAGAAGAAGTCTAATATCAGCCAAAGATGAATTTAATCTCATGGAATCATTTCATAAGTATCACTGAAAATGAATACACTTTAAGGACATTTAATCTCTTCTTTATGAAATATTTATTCATGGCTATTCAATACTCCACCACTCCATTTGGGGTAATTGCTTCACATTTGAATACATATTACAGGCTGGAAAGCGAGCAAGGAGACCAACACGAGAGAATTCTGCCCTCTAGTGGATGGAAAAACCATTTGATGGATCATGCTGCAAGTGTGGCATACCCGTCATCATCAGCTCAGATCCTGGATCAAGATCTTCCTACATAGTTTAGTTTCAAGCAATCTAATATACTGGTTTCAGCTAATGACTTTCGGGAGACCTAAACTAGGTAAAGCCTTGAACACAGATCTCCAAGAGCAATTCAGAAGCTGGACATCAGTCTGCCCTCTGTAACATTGCAAAATAAATGTATCTGCAATTTGGTCTTATATTATCAGAAATAAGTATTATAACATCCCACCAGCAGGTTTAGCCAGGTCATACCACACCAAGTGGACCTTTCCTCTCTTTAATTAAACTTTATCCCAGGTGGTTTTCCTGTTTCATTATGGGTTTGTTATTGGTTTGTTAAGCCTGAACATTCAACACATCAATATAAGCAGCACCATCACACGCTGTAACCATGGTCACCCTCCGAGCACCATCACACGCTGTAACCACGGCCGCCCTCTGAGCATCGTCACGCACGCTGTAACCAGAGACACTCACTGATGCGGGAGATGACGTTGTGGGAGAGCTGTAGAATGGTGAGGTTTGCGGCCCCCTCCATGCCGTGCACGCTCGCCAGCCGGTTCCTGCCCAACAGCAGGACCTCGAGTCTGGCCAAACCCCCACAGTCCACATACGCAATGCTGTTCTCCTTAGAACAAAGACAAGAGGACTTCAGACACAGGGAGTGTCAGCGCACGCGAGACGAGACGTTTGAGCTCAAAGCCTCTCAGGCAGCACACGCACATACCCGAAGGTCAACATGCTTGAGTTCGCTACACTGGCCAAGTCCCTCGAGAGCCCGCAGGCCACAGCGCCGGAGAGTCAGAGACTGCAGTCTGCTGCATCCAGACAGTGTGGACAGACAGCAGCTTGGCAGGTCTTCCAGAGTCACCGTGGTCACCTGGTGTAGATATTCATTTAAAAAGATGTACAGCTCACACAGTGAAAGAGGGACAAAGTTACACAACAATTTTTCAATGTCCACAAAACTAACAATTGTATTTAATCTCATTTATTCAAGGAAAACCACGGAAAAAGCAGAAAAATAACCATAAGGATGCTGTTTGTTTTACAGGATCTAAAGCTACCTGCTTGAGGGAGCTCCAGGGCCCAGACTTGAGTACAGTGTCCACGGGTAAAGGTGGCAGGTCGGGGCCCAAGGCCCTTCTGGCCATCCTCCTCCTGGGGGGATCACAGGGCCCCTTCCTCCTGATATGCATGGAGAGTTTGGACCAGGGAGTACAGCTGAGCATCCAAGCCAGCCGCTTCTGCTCTGTGCTATCAGGCAGGCAGAAGGAGGAACACTCCTGCACGCTTTCTGTGGGACACATTGTGGCATGCTGGCGCCCTCTAGTGTCCATTTCTGGTTTTGCTCCATCTGCTTCAACTTGGAGCCAGGCTGCTTGAAAATGTGTGTAAGTGTTGTGAATGGAGGCCGTGGGAACTGCAGAGCTGACAGGGTGCTCCAGCTGCTCTTGAGGTCCACTGCTGGAGGGGCAGGGGCTGGTTAAGAGAACTTTCTCTGATGGGAGCAGACATGGCTGAAGGACAAGCTCTCCAGTTCTCTCCTCTTCCTCTTCTTCCAGTGTCTCAGTGTTCTTCGTTCCATGGGTGTTGTTGACCTTTAGACCCTCTCTCTGCTCTATAGGGTCATTCGTTTCTTCATCTTCTCTAGTTACACTTGTTCTGGTTTGCTCTTTCTGGCCGTTTCCCTGAGATTTCTCATCTTTCTCATCGTTGTTCTTTATCACCTGGCCCTCATCTCTTCTGCTGTCCTTTATCTCTCGTTTTTTGCTTCCAACGTCCCTCACTTGTTCACTTTCATTCCCTCTTTTAATTTGCTCATCTTCCATTTTTTTCACCTCCTCCTGCCTCTTCTTTTCCTCTCTTTCCTTTACCTCCTTCTGTATTTCCCTCCTTTCCTCCTCTGCTCTCTTTTCTTCCATTCTCCTCCTCTTCTCCTCATCAACTTTTGCATTTCTTTCATTCTTTACCCTTTCTGCTTGCTCCTCCTCCTCCTCCTCCTTTCGCGCCCGCTCCTGCAGCTCCCTCTCTCTCTCCAGGCGATGGCGCTCTTGCTCCTTGGCTCTCTCGTACTCTGCTCTTCTTCTCTCCACCTGCTCCCTCTGACGCCGCCGCTCCTCTGCCTCTCTCCTCGCCTTCTCCTCCTGTTCTCTCTTCAGCTTCTCCTCCCTCTTTCTCCTCCTCTCCCTCTCCTCCCTCTCGTTCTTCCTCTCATTCTCTCTCCTCCTCTCTTCCTCCCTCCTTTTAATCAACTCGCCCCTGCTCCAGCGACGGACCAGGCTCCCCCTAAAGGCTGCCTGGAGCTTCATGACTGCACTGCAGCGCTGCTCCATGGTTCTCCTCTGCTCCTCCTGCTGGGCCATCTCAAACATGCGCCTCTCCTCCTGCAACTGCTCCTCCAGTCGTTGAATCAGCTCCTGAGACCATCCACATGCAAACATGAGCATGAATAAATTCACATGTGTCCGGGTGGTCTGGGATAATAATAATCACATTCATACCTGCTGTTTGATAATTTCAGTTGAAAGACCTTCATCTCCTTCTACAGATTTAATGTTTTCGAACTAGGAACAAAAAACAGGTGTCCTTTATTCATCTCTGTGGAAGCACCAACAGCAACCAATGATCTGGTAAGAATTACTCCGAGCTGAACTTACCAAACAGACTTTCTCTGTGCTCCTCAGTTCCTCGTGACTGCTCCTCCTCTCTTTATCCCGTTCCAGACAGTGTTCCCTCTCAACCTCCAGCCGTGCAAGTCTCTCCTCCTCCTCTCTCCTCAGTCTCTCCTCCTCCTCCTCTCTCTTCAGTCTCTCCTCCTCTCTCCTCAGTCTCTTCTCCAGCTCTCTCCACTCAGAAATGAAACGACTTTCACACTCTTTGTAGGAATCGTATTCTGTTTGATCTTAAATCAACAAAAAGCACATGATTAAAAAAAAGGATAATCATGCATCAGCAAGTCTAACTATCAAACATGTAACACCAACTTCACCATGAAATTGAGTGAAGGATGAAAATAAAATGAATACCGGTAGGCTACGGCCTTCAACTTTAGTAGCAACATAACTGTATGCCCACAACAGATTAGTTTGGATATAATTTCATAATGCAAACAAACCATCTGTATATGATGCTGCTGCAAAATCATCGGAGAAATTCTGCTCAACTTGGCTTGCCACTTGTTCCTCAACTTCAGAAAGGATCTGAGGAAATATATGCGTGCACACACACACACACACACACACACACACACAGACGTAAATATTTTGTGGAGATCTCCTGGAATTTTCTTTGTATATATATATCTGTACATCTAATCCTGGCCTGACATGATCTATTGCTATAGGCTGAAAAATACATGGTCTATTCCTGGGTCAATGACAAATAAGGGTTGGTATGACGTCCAATTCACAAATATGCTTTAAACATGTTAAAACAACATGCTAAATGTTTGTTTAGATGTATAGTTTGCATTTCTGTTGGTGCCATAGCATTTTATATCACATTTAAATTTTAAAAAATCTAAGAATCACAGTCACATTAAATTGTCAAACGGTATTAAATATTAAATAATTCAGCCTTCTAGAAGTTATGTAAGTGTATTGAATAAAATAAGTGATTTATTATGAAATATAATTTCAAATTATATTTAAAATATTTTATTTCTAAACTAAGATAATATAAGTTTTTGGTGTACTGAGCAAGTCAATATGCCAGACATTAATGTTTTGTCTCTAATCATGGGTCAGTTGATTTAAAATAATTTTTTATTTCATTTTTACAATGTAGTAAAGTGCTGAGATCATATTCATAGTAACTATTTTGTGCAATATTAGATTTTTATGAGAAACATTGGTTATGCCAATTGATATTTATCGGTTACACCAACTGACGACATGCAAACGACAAGCAATTAACAATTAAACTTGAGATAAAAAGTCATGAAGTTAATATAAAACAATACTTTTAACAATGAAGAAACGGATTGATCTCTGATTTCAGTACAGTAAGAACAATCCATACACCTTATTCATCATATTACATTAAAAACAATCAACAATCCAAACATCCATATCTCAGTGAGAAAGGTGACAACCCTCTCCTTTTTCTCCTCTGCAATTTTATTTTTGTCTCTCTTCTTGTTTCTTACACGCACTTTCATTATTTTTTTTGCTTTGAGTTCATCAACTTTTCATTGCAGCTTTTTACCCTTCATTCTTTCAACAAGTAAGGTTGTAAGTAAGGTCTGCTGTTGAATTCAGTGATAGGAGTAAGGATCAAAACTTCAGCAAGCACCCTTTTCTTCTTCTCTTCTCTCTGTACTGCCTCTGATACTGCTTCCATTCTTCCCTCACCTACACCTGTGATTCCCTGGGCAGATCTGTGACTGGATGTTTGTGATCTTTCCCTGCCTCTTTCTCTTTGATAGCTAAAGTGCAGAAGATGACTGAAATTGTTAGGGCCTTAATTCATATTCCATTTTGACTTCAAACCTCTCAATAAAACTACCCTTTAAGGATATCTACATCACTGATTTTACTTTCTCATGAAACACTAGCATGTATGTGAGGGTGTATGTAGTGTATCTTTGCCTTATTTTAAAAAGGTAATTTGCCCTTGCAGCAGGATCTGCATTAACACTGTGGTGAGCCACTATTTCTTTACTTGTAAGAGGCATCTATTAGAAGAGGAGAGAGTGTGTTGTTTGCATACACAGGTTTCCACTTACATACTTCTTGTTTATGTTCACTATCCTATAGAAATGTGAAATTAAAAACGGCTTTCATTTAGAGATTTTATAATTCTTTTTAGACTACATTTCAAACAGTTTATAATGGTATATATATATATATATAATTTTAATAATAACAACAATCATTTTAATCATTTTGTTGTTAATAATAATAATAATAAAAAACTACAAAAGTAGAAATATTGTCCATAAATTGATACAATTTGTCTCATAAAGGAAATGGTGTAACCCGGTTACTCCACAGGACATTTCAAATTGAGATGAAATTTTGCATGCATTATTGTGGACTGCTATGTAAACACTTGACCTTGGTTTTAATATTTCAAACTATTTTTCATATTAACTTGAATGTTTTATGATGATTTATGTTTATTAAAATTTTATTGAGGTCATACCATTTGACATGTATTCTAATCCTACCTGACCATGACCAGAATCTGCTTTATTTTGTCAAATTTTACAGTTACTAATCTTGACCTGTGGCAGTTGGGGTCTTCAGAGGTCCTTCTGTTTGACATCACATGATCTTCTGCCTCAAAATGTTCAAAATGGCTCCAATAAAGGTGGTTACACCAGTAGACATCCCAGACATTTGACTTGACAGACATGATTCCCCATGTTAATGGAAATATTCAAAACTGCCATGTTTCTCTATTATTATTTGATATAAAAATATACATGTTTAAGATTATGCCAGTGTATTTCAGAGGTTGTTTCGAATGCCATTACACATTTTTCTTATATTCTTGCTGCTGCATTTTTAAGGTTACACCATTTAGACAATTTTGCCCTTTTTCTCTTAGTATTATCTCAGAACGTAATAAAATCAGGCATGTCAAGATAGGGGCCCAAAGAAAAAGATATTTCAAAGTAAATTATAGCTTTATTTTCAAATTATCACATTTTTAAAGTTATTCAAACTTCAGAGACAGAAAATAATGAGCTGCACGTCTTTCACCCTCCTATAGGCTGAAAAAGCAAACTGCACTCTTTGAGCACACTGCAGCACAAATGAGCCACCTGCTAATGGATGAAACCCAGCTTCAATGGAAGATAGCCAGACAGCTCTGATCCTGAAGCACCACCAGAAAGGGGCAGTCACATCCAACCACAGGCAGTTAACCTGCCTCAGCACAACATGGAAGATCCTGTCATGTGTCACTAGGACTAAGATGAGTAGACAAATGGTTCAGTGCATGAGAAGAACCAGACAAACACCAGAGGAGCCAAGCTCAGGACTGTAAGAGCAGACACAGCACCACTTGGATTGACTACAAGAAACCCTGTGATTCAATGCCCCACAGATAGATCCTGGAAAGTTTGACACTGTAGAACATGAGCAAGACTCTCAGAGCCTTCAGCAAGAATGTGCTGGAGCTGAGGAAGACCACCCTAGAGGCCAGCTTCAGGCCAGGAACACGAGTCAACATAAATATGTCTGTATGGAACATTCCAGGTAAGTAACTGCCGTGTACTTGGGTATGAGCATTTGCTTGCACTGCTGATGAAGGACCCGTTTCTCTGGAAACTTTGTGCAGTTTACTACAATTTTTTATCTGCCTACGTATCTTACCCAAATACACAGCAGGTACTTACCTGGAATGTTTTTAAATGTTTTTAATAAAATATTATGACTATCAAGCAGTTATATGCAAAGCAAAGTAGCACTCACTTCCTTCAGCTTGGCTGGATCTTCGCCAGCAGTAGATGTGAGTTCATTCAGTAGATCATCACAAAGATTCAGCCGAGGCAGCTCACTACACGGGGCTCCTGCACTCAACATTAAATAAAATCAAACAAAACTGGGTAGATCTACTGAATTCCGGTCCGATTTGTTTCCATTTTCGCTGTACCTCACCATTTGTGTCATCTAGATTCTCAAGCATGAGTTGCTCAAAAGTGTTCAACCGTTTACTCGACATTTCCACATAGGCGAACACCGAGTCGGGAAGGATGATCTGCTGTTGGATTTCGAGAAATAGTTATAAAAACCGAATATTTTGACCTAGGCTGTTAGTGTATTTAACACAGAAGAGTAGCATACGCGTATCCACAAATATTGGTGGGTTTGCTTGAAGGTACAGAACACCTGTACAAGGACGAACGTGTTCGTTAACATTTATATCCAAACTTATTGCATGCACATTTTCACCAGACGTCGCAGAATCCTCCTCGACGTCTGTGTAACTTTCTGAATCTGTATCGGACAGATTCACTTTCAACTTCTCCAGCTCTTCGTCGATAGCTCGTTCATAATCTGCGTCCATCTTTAATATTTTAAAACAATATATTTTTGCTAACGTTAGTTAAAGACGTGCATTATTTGGTTATTAAATTAAGTTAAATAGATGTGTAAACTAGGTTTCCCTAACCAGCGAACCTAGCATAGTTAGCTTAGTTAGAAAGCATTGCCCGACACCGATTAGTAACGCTAGTTAATACTAGTTTGTGCAATTTATTACACGTATGTATTAAAGCGGAAATTTGAGCAAAATACTAAATTGTTACATGGCCTGTCACAGTGTAAAATTAGATATCCTAGCTAATAATCCATATGGTGGTTTCTTTCAAGGCAACTGAAAGCTAGTGTGCTAGTAATGTTTCTTCTTCGGTTGCTATAGAAACAAAGGTTCAGGGTGAAGTGAGGGACAAACTATAACCTCTTTAGTGCATAAAATCTAAATGGTAATATATTTTAGACTAGTCTAAATTGAGTGTAGTCTATAATTTGTCATCTATAATTAAGTTTCTAAACGCAGCTTTAAAGCAGTGGTTGTTTTGGGATGAATAAAGCAACAACAGTGACTGCAGTGTACTACTGAAAATATTAAAATCGTTGTGAGGTAAACGAGGTTTCCAGAGAAATATGACATTTCAAATTGATGTCATTAATCAGCCATATCAAAGTGAAGTATGCAAAGTTTCCAGAAAAAAAACATTTCTGATAGAGGTCCTTCATCAAGCAGCACAAAATGTGGTGGTCCTTCAGCTGAAGTCCTTCATCAGTAGGCTAGTGAGAGCTGTGTGCTTACACAGCCGCTAAAGGACCTCAGTACGATACGCCCTATTTCTCTGGAATCTGTGTACATTGCTCTTGTTTACCTGGAATTCAGATTCAGGAACAGGGAATATGCCAAACTCGAGAAATAACAAGTGCTTAAATCTTAAAGCTAGAAAAGAAGTGGAAGGTGAAGACAACAGTTCCTGTGGTAATCTCAGCATTAAAGGCTGTGACCTCCAGACTGGGAGAATGTCTCCAGCTGATCATCATCCGAGATTTCCATTCTGAAGAGTGCAGTCGGAACAGCTAAGATACCCCGCAGGGGCAGAGCAAATGGGGATTTGTGTTTTGTGTGTGTATTTGCAATACTACTCTACATTCCAAACACTGCAAAAACTCCATTGCTTCCTCACACCTACACCTAATGAGAATGAAGACTCCACCAGGAAAAGTCTGGAAATGTGTGAACATTTTCAGATCTGTCGGTTTGCTATTACGTGCATCACTCAGGCCAGTGTTTTACAGGTGCAGCCTGTGGGTGGAGCCTTGTCTTTTTAAATGGATGCCACTAGAGGGCGGAGCGCGAAAACACGAGAGAGACCACCGAGGAAGAGCAGCTTGGACCATGCTGCTCGAGCCTAAAATGTTTGGTGCGTCAACCCGGGGTGGGGGTTGAACTATATTCTGATTCTATGGAAATTAGTTTTGGAATTTAGTTATCACTGGTGTTCGTCTTGAATTAGGGTCCAGTTTTTCATATTTATGTATCTATATGTAATATGATATTCCATAGTAAAAAGGTATTAACCTTGGATATTTTGTGGTAGTTTTCTCTCCCACACCATCTCAAAGTCTCACCTTCACCTATTTCACCTGCTTGCCCATCTCCAATTGTTATACTCCTCTTCCCCCCTTAGACAGAGCTGGAAGGGTTTGTAACACTACAGAAATCCCAGATGATGCCTTTGTGATGGACGTTCATCATGTCTGACCGGTTCAGAGTGGATGGACTGATGTATAGGCCTAAATGATCTAATGTTAAGACGGCAAGAAACAATTTGGTGCTGACTTATCCTACAAATAAACTAATGGCTGATATTGTACTCAAACACTTCAGGATCCTGCAGCTTCTCAAACATTAAAGGACATGCTCATCAAAAGTAAAATGTGAAAGTAGATGTGCTACATCTAGCTACATTTATTAACAGACACAAAAATTATTGACCTGTTATCACCCATTCTTCCTCGTGAATTGGAGAAACCAAGAGAAGGCTTGCTGATCATTTTGTTGAACACCATCAGAATTATGGATTTGTCATTGCCACTGGCAAGGTATTGTAATGCCACTGGATGTTAATGACATATCTGCATCTATTTCATTATTGAATTAATTTATTTAATACGTAATATTTACTGATTCTGCAGTGGCACCACAAGAGGGCAGTAAAATCGCTGCATACAGTTCCAAAGCCATAGATTGTGGATCCCTCTTCAATATCTTGAGCCATTTCTCTGAGACAGCAATGTTGTCCAACATAAGCTAGTTACAACCTTTTCTGATGCAGGGTGAGTAAATGCCTACAGGATTTTTCACACCAAATCAGAGGTGTCACCAAGATTTTTGGGCCGTGACCCCCTCCCCAGTACCCATGCTCTATTACACTGCACATGGCATCACTGATGTTAACCCTGTGATTACAAGTAGGAAATTTTAAATCTCAAAATAGAACCAGCAGACGTGCAGCTAATTATGCCTTGATTGCAAATCCTTCAACAGCAACAATGCCGTAATTACTAAGTAGGTCATTAGAAGCTTGTTGAACTGCCTCGGGTTTCCTGCAGTCAACTGACCTCTTAGTGATGTATCATCTGTGAAAGAGTTGACTCTTTGAGCCGGAGTTCACAGTAGCAGTGGACTCTTAGTGATGTGTCGTTTAAGAGAGAGTCGGTTCTTTGAGCCTACATGAACAGTAGGAGTGGAATGTTTGTGCTGGTGATGTTTACATTCCTAAAATGAGCACTAACACTGTAGATAGCACTTGACCTTGTTCTTTATATTGTATGTTATTTGTCTATGGTTATTTACACTTCAAGATATCAGTTTAATTCCTGTTTATGTCTGAGTCTATGTTTATAGAAAATCATATCTGACCTTTCTGAACCATCAGTAATAGAATTACTGGAATGGAAAGTATTCATATTGTTTGAATTGTTTATTTTTCTGAATAAGCAAATCTGCAATCTTTATTAAAGTGATTTAAAACTGGGCAAATTCAACCTCAAATACATTTGATGTTCTCATTACATGTGTGTGTGTGTGTAACAGTGTAAAATAATATGTAAAATATTGTGAATAGAATTAGTCAGCACCAGACCAGAAGACAATTTCTGTTCCTAAATACCCTTTTATGCAAACTTTCCATTTAAATATGCCCTGATATGCAGAGAACCATGACTCAGAGAACCTCTCTTCTATACTGATACTCAATGTGCATCTTTCTTTAACTTCTGATTTTTAGAAAAAAATGTTCAAGTGTATAACTATGTGTGGTATGAGGATGTTCTCCTAAAGGTGTTTGACTTCGAGATCTTTCGTAGCAGTTAAAACTCCCGTTCCTCATTACACCTGTCCAGTCATGGGATTCAGCTCGGTCGAGCGCCTCTCAAAAGAGATTCACAGCAAGCAAGGGGAGACGTGTAGAACATCTCCAGAGGGCTGAGATAGTAGCACAGGCAGAACGCATCCAACACAAGAGTAGCAAAAAGGACAGGACACTGTCAATAGGTCACTGTTGATTTACAACGGACCGTTGTTCTGTTGTACCATAGCTATTGTATTTTCCAGATATTTTTGGTTAGACAAACTGATGAGCGTCATGGGTCCATAATTTGAGTCACAGAACAACAGTGTCGTGCAAGACTAGTGAAGGTGTAGCAGCGGTTTGTAACGTAGCGTGTCACAGTGTGCGCATGGCGTACCCTGACTGACAACGATCAGCTCGAAGAGCAGTGACCAGAGAACAGCTGAAGACCAGTAACAGAAAACCCTTGGCGTTGGAAAGATGGACACAGTGTCCAAACCTGAGCTCCGCTTGGAGTCAAGCCACATTTGACCAGGCTAATCTAGCGCCTCAGCTCTGACTTCTCCGAGTCTCGGGTTCGTGCGGAAACAAAAGTTCCAGGCGTCTTGCCCAGAGACGAAGGGATGGCTTGCTCCTCCCTGATGTGCACTGGACAAGGTTTGCCAGTGGGAATGTTCTGAGCAGCAGAACTTTGTGAATATGGTTTAGAGATTAAATGTGGACCTTTGGTTGTCACACTGACTCCAGCACAGTGAGTTTAATTTGTGGCCACAGAAAATAATCTTATGGGGATTTTTGTTTTGTTTTGCTTTTTAAAAATATTGTCTTTGGCATTCAGAAAAAAACTTCCTTCTCATAAGGAAACAAAAATATAACATATTATTGCAGGTCTTTGTAGAATATAGAATATTTGTTTGTAATCTTTGTCTTCTTCCACTGGTTAGTGAGACGGAGCTGAAACATTCAAAGGTCAGAGACTGTGACCTCCATGGTTATTCCATTGATTCATGTGTGAATGCTCTCGAAAACAGGGCTGAGTTGGTAAGACTATCAAGCCAATTTTCATTCATGTTCGTTCTGTGTTGTGGCAGTGCTCCTCTAGGACAGATGTTCATTTTGGTTCCTGTTCTCTGTGTGCCGCCTACACACTGGTGTGTACAGGAAGCGACATGTAAATGCTATCTGATGAAACACTGACTACTAGTTACATCTCATCTGTGTGAGGTGACTCAATACCACACCACATCAAATCAGATTATGACATGGTGTGGAAGTTTGCTTAAGTTTCATATCACAAAAACCATCATCACCTCAGGATCCAAAAGAGACACACGTTTAATATGTTGAAATCAATGAAGTAGATTAAAGAGACTCAATTCTTCATCGGGCTCTGCCTTGTCTGGCTTTGTTTTGACACCCAGTACAAATTCATGCTCAACGTGACTTTGATCCAGTAGTAGTGAAAAGTTAGTCAAAGTAAAACATGTGACAGTAACGCAGCTTCAGATTACTAGTGTCTGACTGACATGAACTATTTAGCAGGTAATCAATGCAACCTGCCATCTGTGACTACGTTTTTGTCATCAAAGCAAGATGACACTTCAAACCAATTCCAGAATGGCTAGCCATAGGGCTTGGGAACATCATAGAGGGTACCACTGGCAAAGTGCATCACACGTAGTGCAACATTTAGACTTTTAAAAGTTTAACTTAGCTTCAATTGTTAAAAATAAACTACATGTATTATTTTGTCTATGTTTAAATGTTTTGTAGGTATTTTAGTGTAACTTCAAATAAATGGGAATTGTTTACATATTTATAAAAAATTAAAAATAAACCCATCTGACATCGACTGAGTGATTTCTGAGACAGCACAGTACCTGCATCAGCTGGAGCTGTTTCCCTAGGTCTCTTGCAGGTCCAACCTGTTGCAAGAATTCTCACTGTCTTCACTCCACAAGAGACCCTCCACACTGCAAAAAAAAAAGCGTTCACAAATCAAAAAGCCCAGATCATGTGACACCTTGGGCTTAATTCCCATATTACCTTTTCTATTTTTGTCCTCGGCTGATGCAAAACCGACATCTGATACCTGTTATCTGATACACACTTAGTATACAGTACCGCATGTGTCATCTGATAAAGACTTCTGACAATCAGTACTTTCATATATTGTTTCTGTTCCAGAGTAAAACACAGCATGTTCCAGAGCTCTGTCCAGGATGGCCAGGGCAGAAGTCTCAAACACCACACCAGCTTAGCTCGTACTACTCACATTGCTGTCATTCAGCACAGGTTACCATGAACAGTGGCTGCAGGTTGTACGTTGTAGACCAGGATGAGGTCAAACACCTTTAATGTTCTAACAGGTCTAAAGGGGTACAAATCAGATTTGCCCCTCAGTATTACCTTTTCTCCATGAGGGATGGACTAGTGTCCCTCTACCTGGTATGCCTCATCAATACCTCAGAATATAACTGCATTAAAATGAAGGATTAGGTAGATGAGGGGCAGAAATAGTCCTTAGACACTGGATACTGTCAGTACAGTTACCTTGGTCATGATTACTGCAAAACTGTGTTCGAAAAAGGCGTTGTGCTCTGAATTAATGCTCAGGGTGATGTTACATGACATGCTTGGTTGTGACTGGGTCTAAGAGCTGCGTATTTGATTACAGATCATTAATTTACTGGATGTCTGTACTCTACCGATTGAGGCAAAGTTGTAAACCAGTGTGGTATTCTTCAAACCATGAAGAATCTAAAACAGCTAAAATTTGTTTTTTACTCGTCTTTTATGTTAAACAAAACACATTATATGCTATACCACTTCGTTTGCCGCTTTAAATATTGTAAAAAGCATCTCTGCAAACGTTCATGACTCTTGAGCATACTTTAAACATCGTAACACGTTAATAGTTAACACGTTAATACGCTACAGCACAGCATAAAAACTGGGTTCTTTATTAATTATATTAGGCTTCATTCTTTTTGATGTGGTTCCTTGACATAAATAAGACACATGCAACTTGCCATTACAAAGAATGTCACGCGCAAATGCCTCGCAATGCAAGTAACTACACTTAGGTTTGCAAATACGCTCCAGTTATCCATAAGTGTAATAAAATACGTCACGTCTCAGTTCACGAAAGATCCTGATGTCACTGGTCTTCAGACCCCTTAGACTAACAAAATTCAACTGCTCTTCGATCCAAACACTTTTTACCCATGCCAATTGGCTGCTATTAATTATTGAACCAAACCACTGCCTATTCAAAAACAGATGTTAATATACGAATTTTGGACACCTCTTACAGCTACAAGAAATTATATCACTCTGTAAAAAAATCACAAGGATGTTGTGAGCGGGAATCTTCTGGTGGGTAATTAATTCCCCCCACCCAAACCGACGCACACGCATCCCAACATTACGCACAGCGCACAGTCGTAGAATAAGCGCGCGCTTTCTTTTATCAGGGAGAACGAGGGAGAGCGCACGCGCAATACTGAATGACAAAGACTGTAAAATGCAATGCATAGAAACACAGACCAAACGTTCCTTATTCTCACTCCCCGAAATATATTAAGGCAGATGCCTGGTCGGTTGCCTACGCGGCCACCTTTGATTATTGGGTCTGCTGATCCAACTAGTCATGAAAAGCACTAACTATGCAAACAATTAAAGATGTGTCTTCATACAGGCTTAATCTTATCCACAAGATGAATCGCGGATAGCACATGGCCTCGAGAAAACGCCGCCCACAAGAACAGTTTTAGCGTGCAGCCTGCTTCAAGTAGTAGACTGTACCATTTGTATTAAGAGGGGGGGCGGGAATTTTCAAATGTTGTTTCTGATATTAAAACTATTGGAGACAACCTAAATTAAATTTTAATAAGACAAGATTTTCATTATTTTAATGATATGTCATACCAACGCAAAGGCAGATGAGTATTTTCGCCTTAGCTTTTTGAAGCATCGACCGGTCCCTTCAATGTCGTTCTTGGGTAAATGTCAGTGAAGGCGAAACACTTGCGTCCTGTGAATACCGCCGGCAGCATCCTCACAAGTGATGCGCATATGAGCTCGTCCTACCACGCATTGTATTTTCAACAGAAATCAGAAGAATTCAGCAGTACTAACCCTAACAATTTTCTTGATTCAAAAAAGGTAAGAAACCATTTTCTTTGTCATATGATTTTTCTATTCATAAAGGAAGGGATGCGAATGTAGATTCAGTGCAGTGTATGATGAAATACCCCACATGGATGGCACGGGGTATTTGGGCAGAGGCTACATATTACGCTCATTCTTAAACAGATCTGGGCTGTAGAATAACTGTCTTAAAACAATCAGGCGGTGGCTGAATGATAAAATCCGACTATTTCATATCATGCAGATCCGCCAACAAACTAATCCTTAAAACTATACACAATATAAGCAAGTAATTAAACCACGAGAGCTATAGGCCACATTTGCTCCGTCGAAATCATTTGGGCTCGCCTTTATTAGCCTCGGACCCGTTAAATATACGTAGAATTCATGTGACCTAGCTACACTGTATTTATAATCTAATATACATTCCTAAACGAGACCCTGACACGCATTTTTGAGGGCAAACTTCCATGAAGATTTTAATTAAATCTGTAATCTGCGATTTAATGAAAACATTTTAAAGGATTCTAATACAAATCTATGACAGATCTCTTAATCGCATAAGCAGTGATGGAGAATAGGGATAGGCTCGCGCTGTGCCGCATCATGTTGTGCTGTATTCTTAATCTGTAAAAATGTTACCGCGTAAGGGCTACTTTTAATATAACGGGTGTGTGTGTGTGTGTGTGTGTGTGTGTGTGTGTGTGTGTGTGTGTGTGTATATATATATATATATATACACACACACATACACACACACATGTGGTAGTGTGTTTTAAATATATTGTAAATCATACGAAGAGCCACTGAGCAACTAGGGTACAATGTTGAGGAGTGTTTGGGTTCTTATGCAAATTAGCTCGTGTATTGCGTAAGAACTCAATTATTAAGGCGCAGGTGAAAACGATCGGATTACTATCCAATCCATTATTTGGTATACTTTTGCGCGAAAATCATTAATACGGTTTGTCTTCAGTTAAGTTCAAACTAAATATTCGGATATATGTTTGCCCATGTATAAACATGTGTGTAACATGCTTGTATCAATATGTATCAAATATATGTATCATATGTATCAAATCCAATCGCAAATCAGGAACAGTACGATGCTGGATTAAAGACTGCGTAGTCTCATAAATTGGCCACGTGGTCTAACTGACCGTTTTGTTTTTGAATCCCAATAGCCTATTTTGTGACAATGAGGAAATAATTCTTTTTCCGCACCTCTTCTACCGGACAAATTCTGCCTTCCTTCTATTATTTTCGTTTTAACACACTCCCACGAAGAACTAAGAGACTGAGCGTCTTCCCTGCCCCATCGTCAAAAGACATTTCACCCCCTGCAGTGGTTTACTTTTCAAATGCCCAAAAACAGCAAATCCGTCAAGAGAGAGCTTGACGATGACGATATCACGGAGTCTGTCAAAGAGCTGCTTCCCAACGAAGGCGCCTGTGAGGAGTCCTTGAAGAAGAGCGCTGTCTCCGCGGACAAGCGGCGGGATGTGGAGGAGAGCTTAGACGATGCTGAAGAAGAACGGCCCGCGTGGGGCAGCAAGCTGCAGTACATCCTCGCGCAGGTGGGCTTCTCGGTAGGCCTGGGCAACGTCTGGAGATTCCCCTACCTGTGTCAGAAAAACGGCGGGGGTAAGTATTCGCTTATAAACACAAGAAACACAAGCCGATGTGAACTGGGGGGAATATAGATATAAATTTATATTAAAATATTTATTAGAATGTTAATTGCTGTGAATTGAAAATGAAAAATATGAAAATATTTCTGAATAGTCTAGAATATCAGTGTACAGACGTGAAAGTGTTTGTCTATAAACACTTGTGTTGTCCATCTATAAAATGGGATGAAAGCTTAAGGAAACGATTTTTACAAATGAATTGTCTTTGCATCCTAATAGCAAAAATTGGTACCGGGGGGGGGGGGGGGGGGGGGGGGGGGGGGGGGCTATTTGTGACTGTCCCATACTCATTTTTAAATAATACTAATTCAGGAGTGTTCAGTTGTGAGCATGCATTAGTAATTTATTTTAGGAACACTGCCTCAATCGGCTTCACAGTTATCACTAAAATAGTTGCTCTGAGAAAGATATTGTCCTTGTGACCCTCCTGATCACAGTGTGAATTTATAAAGCAGTCAGGAAAGGTTTCTACAAGGAGGCAGTTTTTTCTTACTGCTAAATATTTTGCATGTGCACTCAGCACATTGTAAGCTGGGGTAAATGGTAAGTGTTCTGTCTTTGGAGAGGGGGGATTTAGAGAAAAACAGAGTACAGTAACTGCAAGATATTAATGTGTACACAACACAGATTCACTTTGTGAAGTGAGGATGATGTGACACATATTGTAGAATCATGAATTTTTAACAACAGGTCATTCATTCAAAAAGTGATTTATTTCTACATTTTGCCAACAACTGAATAACTGGTGCCTGCTTCCTGACCGTGTAGGAAGGAAGAAAAAAAAAAAAAAACTTTTCACAAAATCAAACATGTCGCACATAGAAACATATGCAGTCTTAGAAAACAGGCACACAGGCTGGTTCATCATTAAGATAACTGCACCGGGTCTGTCATCTGTAATAAACCCACAAACACACACCCAATGCAAAATATGGCCTTCTTTCTTATGCTAACATTAGTAGATGCTCCCTCTGAAATGAACAGCATGTATTAAGGACTTGTACTGCAGAGTAGAGGTGTGGGTGTAAGAGGTCACAGCTGTCTGATCTTGTCCCCCATGTCCCCTTGTCATGAGGGGACAGATATCACCGCAGGGTACAGGCTGTGAGAGATCAGGCAGGGTCGGTCAGAATTCAAGTGTGACGCAAGAAGAGTCCCATCAATAAAGTGCCACAACAGATGGGCTGCGGTGCACACTACCACGACATAACCAGACACTAGTATCTCTTCCTCCTGTCTGCAGAACACAGCACACAGTTTCATCATTTGCTGTTTGTCTGTTAGCAGTCTGTCTTTTTCCTGTGTGATACTGTACCTCTGTATATGTCTTGCAGACGTCTGTCATTGCTGCAGATAATCGGAGGATTTATTTTCACACTGGGATTATAGAGAAGCCCTTTAATGTTTAGAGAAAGCTGATTAAACTGCATAATCCTGGTCTCGGCACTAGAGGTTTGTGGTAGGCTTCATAGAGAGGTGGAACATACAGTGAAAATAGGTTATCAGAAGAGTGTGATTTTTATTGCGGTGTTTAGTTCTCCTCCTGGTTGAAACACATTAGAGTAGAAAAGTAGGGGCCATGAAACAAGAACCATGATGACCATGAAAGTCTAGCACCACATCATTTATGTTTCTCAAATTTCCTCAAAATGTTGCATAAACTTTTTTTCATGAGAATGCATTTGCCATGACTGTACATCTGTCATATACAGTGCACTTGTCTACTAATCAAAGCAGAGTCATCTGATTGTGTGTGTGTGTGTGTGTGTGTGTGTGTGTGTGTGTGTGTGTGTGTGTGTGTGTGTGTGTGTGTGTGTGTGTGTGTGTGTGTGTGTGCGTGTGCATGTGTGTGTGTGGTCATACAGCCGTAAAAACATCTGGCTTGGTTCAACCATGGTGGTAACAACTTGTTATGTTTTCCAGGTCATTGTGTGGATGCCCTGCTGTACTAGCCTGTAATGAGATTAAAGAGGTCAAGCTGTGTGTGTGTGTGTGTGCATGCATGCAGGTGCGTGTGTGTGCGTGCGCGCATATGTGTGTGTGCGCGCGTGCGTATGTGTGTGCAGGTGTGGGATTGGGCCACCGCATATCTGCTCGATGTCTCTCCTCAAGCACCCACTGTGTGCTATCCAGATGACACCACACAACACCAGGCAGCTGCAGCCTAACACAAACACACACACACAAACACACACACACACACACACACACAGCTTTCCATTTCTAGAGCACAACCTGCTGCTTAAGCAGCATGTCCTCTTGAGTACAAAAACCACGAAGGGCTAAAAAACATTGTGTAATTCCTTCACAAGAAAAAGTTGAATATTTATTTGGCGGCTCTAATGACACTTTATCCTATGTTGTCATCACTGTATTTACAATGAGATTGATGCTTTGAAATAAATAACCTCACTCAAAATTTAGCCACTTAATAAAAAAATCAAAATATATACAAACATCTTTTCATAAATACAGTGAACACATTATCCGTAATGTATTTCATCAGGCATACGCCTATACGTATTCTTACCTCTGGGAGCTGTTGTGAGACATGGGCTTCATCTGTACAGTATGAATGCATGCGTAGTAATGAGTTTGCTTGTATCTTGGTTTGTGGTGTGGCTAGACGATGGTTTCAGTCACTCTGTAGTGTGGCTAGACGATGGTTTCAGTGACACTGATGGTTGAGACTGAGATAACGAGGACAGGAAGCTGTGTGAGGGGTGAACAGGAAGGAAGTGTCTGTCAGGCTGAAAGCAGCACACACTGGTCCTAGTTTAAAAGAGGAGTAAACTGTTCAAGGTAGGTGAGAGAGGGAGAGAGTGAGAGAGAGTGAGACAGAGAGAGTCTGTTTGCCTAATAACACCTCAGAATGTTACCACATCCTGAGACCTAACCCTAACCCTAGCCATAACCCTAACCCAGATAACTAAACCTATTATTAAATATAGGTTCCCTCCTTTGCCAAGGGCATCACAAAAGAATGTTATCTCTACATTGATTATGTATTGTTGATTTTGATGTTACAGAAAAAACTTTTATAATGGGACAATAATAATGGGACATTTACCAAGGTAACATATAAAAATTGTTACTTTCCATCTCCTGTCCCTAATCTTGTCCTCGTATTGACTCGTGACTGGACATCTCTCTTGAGAAATAATAGAACATGTTTAATCTGCACTCATTTCCTGTTGGGAATACATTAGGTAATACACTACGTTGTCATTTAATGTGTATCTCGTAGTATAAGCGTTCATACGTGTCCTTGCGGCCTCTGTAGGAGCGTACCTGGTGCCATACTTCATCCTGCTGTTGACCATTGGCATTCCACTCTTCTTCCTGGAGCTGTGCGTCGGCCAGCGGATCCGACGTGGAAGCATCGGCGTGTGGAACTACGTCAGCCCTCATCTGGGGGGTCTGGGCTTTGCTAGCTGCATGGTGAGTTTGGCAGCAGATCCCCGCTGTGGGCAGTGGGGGGGGGCTGATCCGGCCACGGCTGGTGCTCCAAGTCTGGGTACGACGTGCTGTGTTCTTTGACCCCGCAGGTGTGCTTGTTCGTGGGGCTCTACTACAACGTCATCATAGGCTGGAGCCTCTTCTACTTCTCCCAGTCATTCCAGCAGCCGCTGCCCTGGCACGAGTGTCCACTGGTCAAAAACAAGACCAGCACATGTAAGGCAAACCTGACAAAGCTGCATTTCAGGAGCGACTGTAATAAAACATACAGATACCTGCACCGAGCAACATTCATACCGATCTGGTAACAAAGCAAAGTCTGAATAAAAACTCCAGGCTGCATGCTGCTGGTGTTCAGTGTGTGGTTGTTGTTCAGATGTGGTGCCAGAGTGCGAGAAGAGTTCCGCCACCACCTACTTCTGGTACCGCCGGACCCTGGACATCTCCGACTCCATCTCAGAGAGCGGAGGGCTGAACTGGAGGATGACCCTCTGCCTGGTGGCCGCCTGGTCCATTGTGTGCCTGGCCATGATCAAAGGCATTCAGTCCTCGGGGAAGGTAAGAGGCCAGTGAGGGTGCGTTAGCACAACCGTGGTGTGAATGCACGAGCTGCATGGTTAAGTATGGGCGTCAGTTTCGAGACTGCTACTTTAGCACATGTATGGTGTCTGCATCAGCAGTGAAAGGACAAATCAAAGTCCATACCTATATACCTGTGATCCGTATGTCAGTGAAGTGGCTGATTTCCTTTGGGAACGACATTTCCGTAATATGACAAATAACTACGAGTAGTCTAAATGTGTTTTAAGTGTTTACAGATTTCTCTTCCTAAAGCAAGGGCATTGTCTGGAATGATTGACTGATTGGTCAGTGTGAAGATGAAGTGGTAAACATCAGAGGTCTGTGAGACAGCAGTCAGTACAGGTGGTGAGGGAAGGCGGCACAGGGAAACCGCAGAACCACGATCTTCTCCATCGCCTCCACATGGGCCTCTGGAGATTTGCAGCTGCTGCTGTGATGAACACGGGCCAGGCGTGGTTCAGCTCAGTCACGGCCCAGAAGGGTAACACAGGGCCCTAACGTAGGGTAATAGAACACTGACCTTTTAATCAAACCAGTTCCAGCAGAACGTGCTTATGGTCAGCTTCTCATATTGCCATAGCAACATCATCATCTTGTATTCCCATAGCAACGTGATCTTCACATATTCCCACAGCAATATCATCTGTGAAATTTGACCTTATTCGGACAGATGTTTTGCCAGTCATAATAATGACTCATTTGATGCTACATGTTACTTTTTGATTGTAAATCTTTTTCGATTCTCAGATTGAGCACATAATTTGCTTTGATAGTCTGTGAAACTCCCTACCTTGGCTGTAATATAGTGCAGTATTGAAACATTATTATTATTATTAACATTATTTTTGGTCAAAAATGAATTTAGTATGTTTGACATGGCCTGTTTTTGTTCATATCTGGGTGCAGATATTCTGATGCATGTAGGCTGGAGACCTGATTTGGCTCAAGAAACAGCTGAATTGAACAGACTGTATTTGTATGAGTTTACTGCACATTAGTTACCATTGAAGTGAGCGGGGGGGGGGGGGGGGGTGTTACCCCTCTGCTTTTGGCTAAACTGTTGAGAAAGGGGCGGTGCTGAAAAAAAAACGTTTGTATTTATATCAAAGCTGTGCAGGATGCTCGTGTACAAAAATTATTAGTCTTGCTCAAGCACATTTAAAATGATTTAATAAAAATAAAAGGTTTTGTTGTTCCTGCACCCTTTACAGCATTCTGACAGCTCAATACTGAGACACTGTGATGTCACTGATCTCCTGACCACAGCACTTAGGCTTTGTGATGTCACTGTATTCCTGACATCGGCCCTGAGTCTCTGTGATGTCACTGATCTCCTGACCACAGCACTTAGGCTCTGTGATGTCACTGTTCTCCTGACATTGGCCCTGAGTCTGTGATGTCACTGATCTCCTGACCACAGCACTGAGGCTCTGTGATGTCACTGATCTCCTGACCACAGCACTTAGGCTCTGTGATGTCACTGTTCTCCTGACTGTGGCACTGAGGCTCTTTGATGTCACTGTTCTCCTGACCTTAGCATTGAGCCTCTGTCATGTCACTGTTCTCCTAACTTCAGCACTGAGGCTCTGTGATGTCACTGTTCTCCTGACCACAGCACTGAGGCTCTGTGATGTCACTGTTCTCCTGACTGTGGCACTGAGGCTCTTTGATGTCACTGTTCTCTTGACCTCAGCACTGAGGCTCTGTGATGTCAATGTTCTCCTCACATCAGCCCTGGGGCTCAATGATTTCACTGTTCTCCTAACTTCAGCACTGAGGCTCTGTCCTGTAACTGTTCTCCTGACCTCAGCACTGAAGCTCTGTCATGTCACTGTTCTTCTGAACGCAGCACATCCCTCCTGTTTTCTGCTGTCTTATGAAGAGCAATTTCCAGTGCACATCTGCCAGAAGAGTGAAGAGATGAAGAGACAAATGAAGAGACACAATTGATCAAGGAACTGCATGATTTAAATGTTTTCAGATGTTTTTTTTCTGAAAAGAGATATTATCTTTCATCTGTTTACAGACACTCTGTATGTTTAGTGGGGATGGTTAGGATTTGGTGCACGGCACTCCCTGTGCTGATGTCTTACCTGGGACTGTGTCTCACCACACCATGTCTGCACACACTGCCTTGATTGCTGTCCCAGACTAATGCGGGATGTCGGACTGTGAAATGGCGCACCTCATTGGCAGCTCTGTGGGCAGCAGGGTGGTGGTGGGTGTGTCCAGTGTAGGGGCGGGGCCTGTGGGCAGCAGGGTGGTGGTGGTTGTGTCCAGGGTAGGGGCGGGGCCTGTGGGCAGCAGGGTGGTGGTGGGTGTGTCCAGGGTAGGGGCGGTGCCTGTGGGCAGCAGGGTGGTGGTTGTGTACAGTGCGAGGGTGGTGCATGTGGCGGGCTTGCGTCCATCTAAGACGTGTCCAGGGAGACACAGAGCGTGGCCTTGGACACACAGTGAAAGAGTGCTGGGGGGTCTTTGAAGCTTGACAACAAAAGAATATTAATGTCCCATTCACAGTATCCACACAAGCCTCCCTGAAGGAGGAGCAGGCCAGGAGAGGCCCGTTTTTCTCTCTCTGGCATTCTGTACAAGAGCACGCATGCACATTAGGAGACAGGACAAAAAAATCTTGCTGGTTGCCATGGTTTTTCGCGCACATTTCTCACTGGCAGAGTGAGGTAATCCACTGGTGAGGCAAGCTGCCACTTCATAAGACAAGTTCTGATCTAGTGTGTTCAGATCTAGTGTGCTCAGATCTAGTGTGTTCAGATCTAGTGTGCTCAGATCTAGTGTGTTCAGATCTAGTGTGTTCAGATCTAGTGTGCTCAGATCTAGTGTGCTCTGATCTAGTGTGGTGAAAGGGGAGAGACACAGAGTAATATAGTATACATAATGTGTATCTTAACAGTTATTTAAATTGTGTAATGATCTGCATAACGCAGAGCAGGGAGGCGGACACAAGCGCTGAGGAGAGCGAGATTTATTCAAGGCAATTCCAAAAACAGAGTCGTAGTCACGGGCACGGGTCATAACGGGAGGGCAATCAGGACATGAGATATGAACAGACATGACGAATAACAACAGGGAGGACTCACAGACCAGGCAGGAACACACGGAGATCACAGGGAAAACAACGAGGCATGAAGCGGAAAACAACGAGGCATGAAACACAAAGAACATGAATGCACAAAACAACCGATACAGACATGGGAGACACAGGGACTAATATACATGGAACTAAACTAGGAACAGGTGATAACAATGACGACACGGGCGTGGCAGATGAGGGGAAACCATAGAAACAGATGAGCAGGGCGGGATCCAGGAGCAGGGAACAACACAGACACGAGGGAATAGGGAAACCGGAGTGACAGCTAGGAGAGGGGGCGTAGCCCTACGTGACAAATTGATACAAAATTCTAAAGGCAGTGAGAGTATAATTTCAAAATAATGTAAATAGAACTGGGGAAAATATTAAGAGATGCACAAATGAAAGTTACACAGGAACCAGAACTAGTGTAACTGACCCATGAAGAATAGTTTTAAAACGCTTCCTCCTTTCATTCAGTGTCTAACTGATGCGTGAATTACACCTTCCAACCCACCACTCTGAGGTGAAACAGCTGTCCTAATTTTATGTGTCCTTCAGGAGAGTGTGATTTAGGGCAAGCGTGTGCACAGCATCTCACTCAAGTTCTGAGTGCAATGAGCACCCATCAAACAGTAAGTTGATGTGGTGCTCTTGCCTGCCCCCTACAGGACAATGACATTGCAGCTATTAGAAGCCTTATTGTGAAGCACAAAAACTGAATATTTATTCCAAGAATTGCAAAGTGGATTACATGAAAACATTTGGGTACAGTGTTGTTTATTTTGCTTTGCTTTTTACTTCCTCTTCAGAAGCATTCGGTGCGCTGGTGGGTGCTGAGTAATGTTAGGATGTGAATAGTTAATAACTTTAATAGTGCTGTGAGGAAGTGAAAGCTGTGTTCTGATTGGTTGCAGGTGATGTACTTCAGTTCCCTTTTCCCTTATGTGGTGCTGATCTGTTTCCTGGTGAGGGGGCTCCTTCTTCAGGGCTCTGTGGATGGAATCATACACATGATCACTCCAAAGGTGAGAGACTGATGCACCTGACTGTGGGGCAATGACATACCTGACTAAAGGGCACTGATACACCTGACTGAAGTGCACTGATACACCTGACTGAGGGGCATTGAAACACCTGACTGAGGGTCACTAACACACCTGACTGAGGGGCATTGAAACACCTGACTGAGGGTCACTAACACACCTGACTGAGGGGCACCGACACACTTGACTGAAGGGCACTGATACACCTGACTGAGGGATACTGACACACCTGACTGAGGGGCACTAACACACCTGACTGAGGGGCATTGAAACACCTGACTGAGGGTCACTAACACACCTGACTGAGGGGCACTGACACACCTGACTGAGGAACACTGACACACCTGACCGAGGGACACTGACACACCTGACTTAGGAGCACTGACACACCTGACTGAGGGGCAGCGTGACTGTGGGTTTAGGTTTTATGCAAAAATAAGCCAAGGATATTTATTCTCAACAACAATTAAGTGCAGATTGTTAAGCGTGTTAAACATCAAACGCAAGGAATACATCTATGTGATTTAGTGAGATTACAGCTAATTGTTCATCATCAATTCTTTCATGCACATCTCTACTTGTGCTAACAAAATTTGTGGAAAACGGCAACAGTTGCTATAGAAACAAGATGTCCCATTCAGACCCCCAGCATGCATCTGTGCCTGTGACACGGCAGGTTCCAGAAACAAATTAATTCCTCCTTCAGCAGACAGCCTGTATCCCAGCAGCATGTGAACCCCTACAGATATTTAGCATAACACACACATGCCACACATACATGTGCACATACACCACACATATATTTACCACCTATACATATACAGACACATACATGTACACCGCCTATACACATACCAGTGGGGAACCGTCAGGGCCCTCTACGCCCTCTCAGAGGGCCTAATATTCTTAAAACATAAATATATATAATATAATTTATCCAATTTTATTTTATTTACTTACAGTTTGACAATCGACATCTAAACAATTACAAAAATATAAGCAAATAAATTATTCACCCGTGTCTATTCAATCTGTGTTGGAAGGTGATGCCCGCTGTTCGTTTACAGAGGGCCAGGCAGTTATAAATCAGCACAATACCAGTTTCAAATGACAGTAAAATTGACCAATCATATCTTCCCTCTTAGTGGGCAGGCTTAACTGTATGATAATTTCCGCCATACCAACGCTAGCTAGTTTCAATTGATTCCTTTGATGCCCTCGTGCGCGTTGTTTACATATTCCGCTTCCGAGGAACACGGAGCTGTGAACCTTATTTTACTCAAGAAGTTATCTAGTACATATGTCATTGTTTATTGCGTTTTTAAAGCTGTACTGTCATCTCAATTTTTTATTTATTGATTTTTATTGCAGTTAATTAGGAGAGGACTAATTAAGCACTAAATAGCTATATAGTGAAGTCTTGAGTTTTGTATAAGGGTTGAAGAGTCACGTCAGGTTGTGTCCTCCTGGTGTCTGTCCTGAACTCTCAGCTGTGTAATAGCTTGGCTGTATTCATTCCAGATCTATACCTGATCAAAGCAACAACTAAAGCCAGCAGCGTGTCATTAGCATGTCGTTAGAAAGAATGTGTTCAGGAGGTTGTTTGCTGCATAGATGTATAATACAGTCTGCGTCATATTATTTTTCTGTGGTACCAAAGTTTTTAAAGTAAAGTCAGTCATGGTATTAGACTCTGGGTCAGACGGTTATGGCTGAGTAGGTGTGTGTGTGTGTGTGTGTGTGTGTGTGTGTGTGTGTGTGTGTGTGTGCGCGTGTGCATGTGTGTGCGGGTACCAACAGGTGGAGATCATGTTGGAGCCGAAGGTGTGGAGAGAAGCCGCCACGCAGGTCTTCTTCGCTCTGGGTCTGGGTTTCGGCGGAGTCATCGCTTTCTCCAGCTACAACAAGCGCGACAACAACTGCCACTTCGACGCAGTGCTGGTCTCCTTCATCAACTTTTTCACCTCCGTGCTGGCCACGCTGGTGGTGTTCGCCGTGCTGGGCTTCAAGGCCAACTTCATGAACAACAAGTGTGTCCAGCTGTGAGTGGTCTTACGATCTGAAGTCCTCGTTGGCCAGTGCCATGGCATAGAGCCACGACCCTACGTAAAGCTGAATGCTGTTAAACTCCACACGTGTCCGTTAACACCAGAGTTGATGTGCACTGTCACAGTCTTCAAGTTGCTGAAAAAAACATTTACAATCAGAGTTTTTCTTGTTTTTCAACATCAGAAAAAAAATTAGCAGTCTGCACAAACCTCCTGAGTGAAAATTAGATAATTGTATGACAATGAATAAGCAGCCTATAAAATCAGCTTGTGTTGCCACAGGAACACAAAGAAGATTGTTGGTTACCTGGGCAACGAGATAAGTCATGACTTAATCCCTCACCACATCAACTTAAGTCAAGTGAGCCCAGAGGACTACAACAAGATGACTGACATCATCCAGGCTGTGATGGAGGGTGATTACCCCCGCCTGGGCTTGGACAAATGTGACATAAAGGATGAGATGAACAAGGTATGGAGGAGTCTAACTGATGGTCCAGGAGACCTGGTACCACCAGGGACTCTTCACCACAACGTCCAGTAGGACACAGGCTGGGACATGAAAGCCTCTTGTCAAACGCACTGGATGTGTGTTGTATTAATTTTTGTCCTTAAAATCTCATTTGCATAATTCTGTCTGAAGGTAACAGACTCATTAATTTTGTGTATAATGGAAAACTAAAAGAATGGAAAACTAACTAATCATAACTATTTTTATTCAAATACCAACCACACATTTTATTGTACTAATTAATTTATTATGTAATTGTGTTGTCAGTTATAATTTGCAGCGCTCTGTTAAAGACTGCTGTTGTATTCTGAAGTCAGTCCAGCACACGATGTTCTCACTGGTTTTCATACTGGAACTGGTGTCCACACAGCTTCTGAGTATACAGTATTGACCAAGATGGTTCTGTTCTTTACTGTACGTGTGTTCATCAGTGCGGTTTTATCTCCCCCCTTCTCTCTCTCCCCCTTCTCTCTCCCTTCTCTCTCTCTTCTCTCTCTCTGGTTGCTTTATCTACCCCTTATTCTCTCTCTCTCTCTCTCTCTCTCTCTTTCTCTCCCCCCTCTTCTTTCTCTCTCTCTGGTTTTATCTCCTCCCCTCTTCTCGGTTATTTGATCTCCCCCCCTCTTCTCTCTCTGGTTGTTTTCTGCCCCCCCATCTATCTCTCTCTGGTTGTTTTCTGCCCCCCTCCTCTCTCTCTTTGGTTGTTTTCTGCCCCCATCTCTCTCTCTCTGGTTGTTTTCTGCCCCCCTGCCCCCAGGCTGTCCAGGGTACAGGTTTAGCCTTTATCGCGTTCACTGAGGCCATGACTCACTTTCCGGGCTCCCCATTCTGGTCCGTCATGTTCTTCCTCATGCTGGTGAACCTGGGTCTGGGCAGCATGTTTGGCACCATCGAGGGCATCATCACTCCCCTAGTGGACACGTTCAAACTACGCAAGGAGATCCTCACACGTGAGACCAGAGACCCCACCCCCCACACACACACACACACCAGGCTCAGTGGGCACCTTAACATGCGGTTTTCGATCACGATCACATGTTCTGTAAACAAATTCCTCCTCTGCCTTTCTTGCAGTCGGCTGCTGTGTGACATCCTTGTGCTTTGGCCTGATTTTTGTGCAACGATCAGGCAATTATTTCGTGTCCATGTTCGATGACTATTCCGCCACGCTGCCTCTCCTCATCGTTGTCTTTCTGGAGAACGTGGCTGTCGCATGGGTCTACGGCACTGATAAGTATGTTGCTCATAACGACGTCTTAACACAGCCTTGGCAGTGAGTTATCATTTATATGTATTGCTGTCCTTGTCTAGTTTAGCCCTCTAGTGGTGATAGTAAAATTATAGCTTTATCCAGTTGCTATGAGCCATGCTTAGCACATTCACACTGGGACTACAGAAAATCAGCTGAAATCATGAACAGCTTTAGTTGAATGATGTCTGAGAAGTGAGTCATAGCTCTTACAGCCTTACAGAGGCAATATCTGCTAAAGTAAAAAGAAGATTGAACTTTGCCTTACAAACCATAGCCATGTGACATTAGATACTAAAAATACCATGAATAATAATAGAAGTTCAATTTTTTAATTGAATGGAACAAGTACCTTTAATCAGGCTGTGTTCATACTTGCATAATGCATAATGTAAGAATACATTACTTCAAGAAATTATAAGACATAGCAGCTGTTCACTTTTTTGTAATTCAGTTAATTGTAATTCTACCTTTTGTGGAACATTCTTCTAATACTACTTGGTTAGTACGAAGGTCTTTGGTCATACACTCTACTATTAAAATGTATTTAAATGAAAAGAAATAAATGTAATGATAAGTAGAATTTTTATTTAGAACTTTCGTACACAAAAACAATCCAATCGAGCAGAGGTACCAGAGGGCAAATCCAAAGGGAGAAAAGGGAGAAATTCTAACCAGAGAATCCAAGAGAATAATAACGCTTGATGTGCTTTCAGGAATTGTCAGCAATACTTCGCAACAAGGTATTCAAAAGGGAGGTCTTATATAGAACACAGCTAATGAGCGACAGGTGTCTAATAATCCGGGGAGGCGGATCTCTGCCATCGTGGTCGGGCATGCTGGGAAGTGGAGTTCCCGGAGTTGGAGGCCGTGACAGGTAGTCTTAGAGTGGCCATTTTGGATCCTTCATGACCAGTTTCATGCAGAGTGATAGATAAACAGGGTGACTGTGGTCAAGAACCAAACGAAACTGTACCTTTTATTTCCTGGGCTTCATTATTTTCTTTTATTTTGCAAAGGTCGTCCTGAGGAGATGGATCTTGTAATAAGCTTAATTATTTTAGTTTGAATTTCGACTGTGTGTGATCAATCCTGTTTATATGGAGCTTTTTCAGTGTCACCAGAACCTGAACCTGAAACCATTATTACTTGAAAAAACAGTCTGTGAAATTCATTCAGGTATGCAAAAATTCAAGTTAAAATTCAGGTTCAGGTCGAAATTCAGGTTGAGGTCAAAATTCAGGTTCAGGTTGAAATGCTGGTCGGGAATGCATTCGGGGTACTTAGGATGAGCAAACAAACTCAGAGCTAATTGAACTGCATCTGGCCAATCACAAAACATATCAGAGGTCTTTGGGCGGCGCGTCTTTCTGCTAAATTTCCTGTAAGAGTGCGGTCCCTGTTTGGCGTGTAAGTACCATGTAAGCAGCACGAAAGTGACCACTGTGCCACCCAGAAATGGCACCTTGTGGCAGTTGCCACATAATCGTGGCACTTAGTGTGGCCTCTGTTGTCCAGAAACGCCGCCTGCCTCTGCTGACAGGCATATAAAGAGTCTTTTGGGTGACTCTGCGTATCGGCCACTCGCTTAAATCATCCCAACGAGCTCCGAATCGCCATTTGTTGCATTTGTTGAAATGAAGATGGTTCATAACTTTTGTTTGAAAATTATGTTGAGAGAAAGATACTAGCCGACATCCAGCTAGACAGCTCTAAATTATTAGTTCAGAATACTGTTTAGCAATAACGTCGAATTAAGATTATAGGAGGTTACGCGAATATAGTTACAATCTCCACTGTTTGTGTGTGTGTGTGTGTGTGTGTGTGTGTGTGTCCAGGTTCTTTGAAGACCTGAAGGACATGCTGGGCTTCTCTCCATCCAGATACTATTACTACATGTGGAAGTACGTGACTCCCCTGCTGCTACTGGCCCTCCTGACCGCCAGCGCCATCCAGCTGGTCCTGACTCCGCCCACCTACAGCGCCTGGATCCAGGACCTGGTGGGTTCCACACGCCGGCTAGCGCCCCAGATCAGCCGCAGCGAATGAGCTGTTTTGTAGAGTGTGTGTGTATTAAGAATAAGATGTAGGCAGAGGTGTCAAGTAACGAAGTACAAATACTTCGTTACCTTACTTAAGTACAAATTTTGGTTATTTATACTTTACTGGAGTAATTATTTTTCAGCTGACTTTTTACTTCTACTCCTTACATTTTCACACCATTATCTGTACTTTCTACTCCTTACATTTTAAAAAATAGCCTCGTTACTGCTATTTCATTTCGACTTGTTTTCAATCCGGCGTGTCATCGTTTAAAAAAAAAACCCTATCCTAATCACGCCATCCGGATAGAGTGAATTTGATTGTGGTTGGATGAGAAGTATAAACATATAATATTCCGACACCCTATTGGTTTGTACGTGATCCATCACACCTGCACACGTCACATCACACTCCAGCGAGGGCATAGCAGACGTACGTAGCTTAGTATAAAGATGTCCGTGGCAGAGAGTTTGTGTAACGTATTGAACAGACAGAGAGGGATCCAAATGCGGAAGAACACCGCTTTTATTTAAATGAGACGCTGGTGCAAACACAGACAGGTGAATCACGAGTACTAGGATCAGTAGTAACAGCGTTTTCTTGGCGTGGTCAGGACGGTCCAGGGTCATACCGGGGGAGCAGAAGTCAGGAGGTACAGAGGGATTAGGCAGGAGACAAGGTTGGGGACGTAAGCGAGGGTCAGGACACAGGAGAGCAGACAGGATATAGAAAGGCTTGGTACGCGGCATGAGTCGGCAATACTTCGCAACTGAGATGTGCTGGTGAAGTGCTTAAGTAAGGCTGAAGGGGGTGTGGTAATGAGGGCCAGGTGAGGCTGGTTAGGGAAGATCAGGTGGCATTCCTGACAGTACCCCCCCTCAAAGGAGCGGCACCTGACGCTCTACGACGTGCTGGGGGGCGACCGCGGCGCCGGGGGGCAGGAAAGTTAGGATGCGTAGCATGGAAATCAGCGATCATCGTGGGGCAGAGGACATCCCTCGCTGGAATCCAGGCCCGTTCCTCGGGGCCATATCCTTCCCAATCCACTAAATACTGCAGACCCCCTCGCCGGCGCCGGGACTCCAAAAGCTCCCGGACGATGTATGCTGGACGACCGTCGATCTCCAAAGGGTCCGGAGGTTTATCATACACAGGGGGCACGGTGAATGGGCTGTAGTGAACCGGTTTCAGGAGAGAGACGTGGAAGACAGGGTTAATACGGTAATGTGACGGCAAAAGAAGCTTGTAGGTAACGGCATTAACTCTGCTGAGCACTTTAAATGGACCGATGTACCGTGGACTGAGTTTTTTACATCGTTGCTTCAAGTTCAGGTTCTGTGTCGACAGCCATACTCTCTGTCCCGGGTGGTAAATCAACGCGGGGAGACGACGACGGTTTGCATTGAGCCGGCGTGTGTGTAGGGCACGCCGCAAGTGTACATGCGCTAGCTCCCATGTACGGGCACTGTGTTTAAACCATTCGTCCAGGGCGGGGACATCAGCCGGTGTCTTGTCCCACGGGAAAAACGCAGGTTGGTAACCGTATACACATTGAAAGGGTGTGAGTTTGGTCGCGGTGTGTATAATGGAATTCCGGGCGTACTCTGCCCATGGGAGGTATTTATGCCAGTCGTGTTGAGAAACGCAGTACTGTCGGAGAAACCTCCCTAACTCCTGATTGTAATGCTCAACCTCTCCGTTAGACTGGGGGTGGTGGCCTGAAGTCAGACTAACAGTAATGCCAAGGAGTTTGCAGAACTGCTTCCAGACTCGAGACGTAAACTGTGTCCCTCTATCTGAGACGATATCCTCGGGTAAACCATAAATACGGAATACGTAATGGAAGAGGTTAAGAGCTGTATCCATGGCAGTGGGTAATTTGGGGCAAGGAATGAGACGGCACATTTTAGAGAATCGATCTACGATTACCGTAACAACAGTATTACCAGAGGTGGGGACTCGAGTCACATGACTTGGACTCGAGTCAGACTCGAGTCATTAATATTAAGACTTTTGACTTGACTTGAAAAAATATTCAGAGACTTAGACTTGACTTGGACTTTTACACCAATAACTTGGGACTTGAATTGGACTTGAACCTGTTTACTTGCAAAGACTTCATTTTTTTACCCCAAATCTAAATTTTAAAACGCATATTAATATTTATAAAGTGCGCCCCATTAATTTCATTTCCGTCCTTCTGACGCAGACCAGTCCTCTGCTTTTCCACACTCTGTACGTGTGTGTGTGCATGAGCTGCAGCACAACCAATCAAATGGGGGGTTGGCGAACGTAAATTTTTACCGGGCGGGGTGTAAAATGGACACAAATTAAGTATTATATCGCGATCGATCGATCGCCAGTGGTTGGTGCCAGAGCGAACTAGTAACTCATTGAATCATAGATGTGGATCAGAGGTAAATAAACTAGATTTTTTTCCGGCGTGAGAAATCGGATGTGTGGCGTGAGAGCGTGTGAAGACGGTCAAATGCGTGTGTCTCACGCTCAATGCGTGAGAGTTGGCAACCCTGGGTTCTGTATCTGAACTCGGGGAAGAGAGCCTCTCTCTGTCACCATCATAATATCCAGTTCTATCTCAGCATGGATTGTGTATTTGAAGACATCTACGTCGAGAAAAAAATATATTGACAAAAGTGGAGCGAGTTTTCAGCTATGGGGACATCATTCATCGTGCACAAATGACATACAGACTTTTGGCCAGCAAATGCAATGCAGAATAGTTTACTGAAATGTCTAAAGTTGCAGATTCCTGTTAATTGTTCAGTTCTTATATTTGTTTGTCTTGTGTCACTCACACATGTTCTCCAAGAAACCAGATAAGAGAAGAGAGGGAAAATGCTGTTATGGTTCGTTGTATTGTACTGTGAAAATATCAGGACTTTTTATTTGAACATGGAGTTCTACTTATGACTTTTTCACATAATATTTATTTCTGGAAAATTGAATATTTTTGCAGCTAAGTTTAACAAATTGAACTGTGCAATAAAGAGGTGTAATTTTAATTTTTTTTATACTTCGTGTTTTCAGTTGCACGTTTTATCAAGATTTGAGGAGAATACAGATTTTAAAAAAGAACGCATGTCTATTATTTACATTTAAAATATACCTGCAACATCGGTAAAAAAAAAAAAAAAGACTCGAAAGGACTTGAAATTCCAAGTTTCAGACTTGGGACTTGACTTGACTGTTGCCTGTCTTGACTCGAGACTTGACTTGACTTGAGTGTCTTTGCTTGAGACTTGACTCGGGACTTGAGGTATAAAGACTTGGACTTACTTGAGACTTGCAAAACACTGACTTGGTCCCACCTCTGAGTATTACCTCCCGATGTGGGCAAATCTGTCACAAAGTCAACCGCGAGGCGCGTCCATGGCCGGTGAGGAACAGGTAAGGGAAGGAGTTCTCCTGCTGGAAGTGCACGGGGAGTACGGGTCTGAGCACAAACGGAACACGCCAGCACATAATCACGAACGTCATCCTCCCAGGACGGCCACCAGTAACGCTGAGAGATCAGGTGTCGTGTGCGTGTAATACCTGGGTGGCCTGTGCCCGCCGTATCGTGTGCGAGTTGTAGGATGCGTCCCCGAAGGGATACGGGCACGTATTGTTTCCCCTCCGGACATTCCACCGGACTGGGTTCAGTGCGCAAAGCCTCGTCTAATTCCTCTTGTACTGCCCAGCGAATAGGAAACAGGACTCTGGCAGAATACGTCCAGGTTCATGAGTGGCTTCGTCCTTTTCGTGGATCCGTGACAGGGCATCGGCTTTGATGTTCTTTGACCCGGGTCTGTAAGAGACAGTGAAACGAAACCGGGAGAAAAACAGTGCCCACCTTGCTTGTCGCGGGTTTAGACGTCTGGCTGATTTCCCTTGTGTGTCCGAACATCGGAGTCACTTGCTGTCTTCAGACGCCGACTGAAGACCCACCTCTTTCAAGTGCACTTTGCATAATTATGCTTTGTCTATTGTACTTTATCGTCTCTTTCCTCAGGTATTGTGCATAATTGGGTTATAGGAATTGTTTACTGTCTTTTTCCTCAGGGGATGTGTATATTCAGGTATAATTGTTAGGTATCATTTGACTTTCGTCTAGTGGTTTTTCCAGCTTAGAGTACCTTGTGTTCAGGACTATCTATTCTACCTTGGAGATTCCAAGCAACTACATAGCACTTTTGTAAGTCGCTCTGGATAAGAGCGTCTGCTAAATGCCATAAATGTAAATGTAAATTTCAGGTATTCCAGGTTCTTGTGATCAGTATAAACAATGAAGGGGTGTTCCGCTCCCTCCAACCAATGACGCCACTGTTCGAGCGCGAGTTTAATCGCCAGGAGTTCCCGGTCTCCCACGTTGTAGTTCATTTCCGCGGGGGTCAGCTTTTTGGAGAAGTAGGCGCAGGGGTATAGTTTCGGCGGGCTTCCCTGTCTTTGAGAGAGAACAGCGCCCACTCCGACCTCGGAGGCGTCAACTTCCACGATGAACTGGAGTCGGGGGTCAGGAAGGTGCAGAATGGGGGCTGACGTGAACGCCTTTTTGAGGAGTGAGAACGCCTGTTCCTCTTCAGCAGTCCAGGTGAATTTCCGATTCCTCCCTCCCTTTAAGAGATTAGTGAGAGGGGTAGCCAACTCACCAAATCCTCGGATGAAACGGCGACAGAAGTTAGCGAATCCCAGGAATCGCTGCAGCTCTTTCGTGGAACGAGGGGTCGGCCAGTTCAAGACAGCTTCTACTTTCTGCGCATCCATGGAGATCTGGCCAGGGGACAGCGTACATCCTAGAAACGTCACCGAGGAGCGATGGAATTCACATTTCTCCGCCTTCACGTAAAGATTATGCTCACGAAGGCGTTGCAAGACTGCAGAGACATGTCGGCTATGTTCAGAAGCAGACGGGGAATAAATCAGGATATCGTCTATATAAACGAACACGAAGTCATCTATCAGGTCACGGAAGATGTCGTCCATAAACGCTTGGAACACTGCGGGGCTGTTAGTTAGTCCATACGGCATTACTAAGTACTCGTAGTGCCCTCTGGCGGTAACAAAGGCTGTCTTCCACTCATCGCCCTCTCGAATACGGATCAAGTTGTAAGCGCTGCGTAAGTCCAGCTTGGTGAACATATTCGCCCCCATCAGACGCTCTTGGGAGGCTGTGATAAAGGGGAGAGGGTAAGCATTTTTCGTCGTTACGGCGTTTAAGGCACGATAGTCAATACAAGGTCGTAATCCCCCATCCTTCTTCTCGATGAAAAAGAAACCAGCAGCAACCGGGGAGGTGGATGGTCGAATAAACCCCTTCTGCAGGGCCTCGGTGATGTAGGACTCCATCGCCTGATCTTCAGGGCGTGATAGAGGGTAAGGTTTCGTCTTACGAGGTAAGGGGGCTCCAGGCAGGAGGTCGATTGCGCAATCACAGGGACGATGAGGAGGCAGACGACAGGCACTGTCCTTGTCGAAGACGTCAGCGAATGCGCGATACTGCTCGGGAATGACGTCAGAGAGAGGAGTGTCGGGGCTTTCCACCGAGAAGGACCTGAGTGGTAGGTGCATGCACTTACTAAGACAATTTTCATTCCAACGTACGAGTTCTCGCTTCTTCCAGGAGATTTCAGGGTCGTGCATTGATAGCCACGGAAACCCGAGTATGACGGGATCTCGGGGCGTGGATATGAGGAAGAACTCTCTCATTTCACTATGGAACAGACCTACCCGCAACTCTACGGGGCAGGTACGTAGCGTAATCACGCCCTCTCCTATAGGCTGTCCATTCAGTGAATTCACTCTCACGGGGGGATCTATAGGTACGGTGGGAAGGTGTAGGTGGTAGGCGAGGTCCTGGTCTATGAAATCGCCCACTGCACCCGAATCAACTAACGCAGACAGGTTAGTATTTATGCCGCCCCAAGATACTTGTACGGGTAAGCTAACTTGACTGTACTTCAGTAACAATCGGCATGTTAGTGGGGACCTGCCCAGCTGCACGAACTCGTCAGACATCCGAAGACTCGGAGCACATACATTGGAAGGTGGTGCACCAGACGTAGCGACAGGAGCGTCAGTCTTACTGGGGTGGTAAGTCAACAACAACTTGTCAACGTTAATCGACGCTTGGATAAACTCTGATAAAGTGAGGGCTTCACTACGACAGGCGAGTTCAACCTGGACGTCGTCTCGCAGACCACGGCGGAAAACCGTTTTCAAGGCAGATTCACTCCAACCGCTTCCTGCAGCTAGCGTACGAAACTCCCTAGCATAATCGGCAGCACTGCGTTGTTCTTGTTTGAGTTCGTAGAGCCGATCTCCCACATCACGTCCGTCCGCGGGATGATCGAAAACAGCCCGGAACACTGCGGTGAACTGACTCTCCGACTGGAGGGCAGGGTCCTGGCTTTCCCACAACGCTGTACCCCAGGCGCCTGCTACTCCCGTGAAGAACGACAGGATAAAGTGGACTCTGTGTAACTCGGCCTGGAACCGGGCTGGATGATACGTGAAGTATATGGAGCATTGCATGAGGAAATTTCGACAGCGATCAGGAGATCCATCGTAGCGTTCCGGTTCTGCTGCAGGAACACTCACGGAGGTGGGAGCAGAGGTCGTGACGAGGCAGACAGCCTCCTGAAGGGCAGTGATGTTAATTCCCTGACTCCGTATGATATCCGTGAGTTGGCGGACCATTTCAGTGAGAGTCGCGATGGTTACTTCTGCTGGATCCATTTGAAGGCGAAGTATTTCTGTAACGTATTGAACAGGCAGAGAGGGATCCAAATGCGGAAGAACACCGCTTTTATTTAAATGAGACGCTGGTGCCAACACAGACAGGTGAATCACAAGTACTAGGATCAGTAGTAACAGCGTTTTCTTGGCGTGGTCAGGACGGTCCAGGGTCATACCGGGGGAGCAGAAGTCAGGAGGTACAGAGGGATTAGGCAGGAGACAAGGTTGGGGACGTAAGCGAGGGTCAGGACACAGGAGAGCAGACAGGATATAGAAAGGCTTGGTACGCGGCATGAGTCGGCAATACTTCGCAACTGAGATGTGCTGGTGAAGTGCTTAAGTAAGGCTGAAGGGGGTGTGGTAATGAGGGCCAGGTGAGGCTGGTTAGGGAAGATCAGGTGGCATTCCTGACAGTTTGAGTGAAGTGTCCCAACTAAGCACCAGCGAGGAGGTTGGTAGCCAGGATGACCAACCAACCCTTGTACTCAAGTACATTCATTTTCAATGGGCATATGTGCCCATTTTTCAACATTAACATTTTAATACAACATAAAAGGACTGCTTCTAAACTGGTTCTTCGGGAAAGTTGGCCACTGACAGCAAATGTTAGCCAGTTAGTAAAGCTACTTACTTTTATAAACGGTGAACAGGAGTACTCGGTGGAAGAGCGACGTCATCCGCTATAGCTCATAAAACCGTTGAGTAGGGTGACCATATTTTTGTTTGGGAAAACCAGGACACTGTGTGTAGGATGTTGAGCGGGGGGGGGTGTCGAATGTAAGTTGTCGAGCGGGGGGGATGGGTTGGCGAACGTAAGTTGTCGAGCGGGGGGGGGTGTCGAACGTAAGTTGTTAGTTCTCCGCCAGTTGAGTATAGGCCCTTTTCACACTTCCGCATTTTTTCTTCCGGAAGCTCTCGTTGCAGGGTAAAGTTACTTCCGTTACACATTAAACAATGGCAGAGTCCAATAACAAGAGCTTTTGCAGTGCACCAGGGTGCTCGATCTCGAAGCAAAAACAGTCGTATCTCAGTTTCTATGGTTTTCCAGCTGACGACGAGCAGAAAAGAAAATGGGTTTGTGCAATTAGGAGGGATGAAGGGGAAAACTTTGTGATACGGAGCATCTTTGTGTGTAGCCAGCATTTCACTGCTGCAGACTACATAGCAGGAAGCTCGCGGCTAAAAGTTGGTGCTGTTCCCTGTTACTGTTCCCAGTACTGTTACTGTTCCCAGCCGGTTTCAGTGGAACAGTTGCTGTCCGCGTTTGAAAGATCAAGCTCTCGGCTGGGAGTACACGTACGTCCGCTAGCATCTAGCTGTTACCCGCTAGCATCTAGCTCCGGTTCGCTAGCTTCTAGCTCCGGTTCGCTAGCTTCTAGCCCCGGTCCGATAGCATCTAGCCCCGGTTCGCTAGCATCTAGCTCCGGTTTGCTAGCTTTTAGCTCCGGTTCGCTAGCTTCTAGCCGTCATCCGATAGCTTCTAGCCCCGGTTCGGTAGCTTCTAGCCCCGGTTCGGTAGCTTCTAGCCCCGGTTCGCTAGCTTCTAGCCCCGGTTCGCTAGCTTCTAGCCGTGATCCGATAGCTTCTAGCCGTGATCCGATAGCTTCTAGCTAGAAAAGAGCAAGCTCTCGGCTGGCAGTACACCACGAACATCTACTAGTCGAGAGTTTGCTCTTTCAAATGCGGACAGCAACTGTTCCACTGAAACGGCTCTGAAACTAGTTGTGATCCGCTAGCATCCAGCTCTGCTCGGTAGCATCCAGCTCTGACCATCACTTTGCTGTCGACTATATTGGACACTGAATAAACAATAACACGTAATAACTTGGTGTGTGTCATGAACTTTATTGATACTGATGTAAACCAAACAATCAATAGCTGACGTCCCTTGGCTAGCTAAAGCTGGGCGTACACTGTACGATATTTTAAATCATGTGCTCAGCTCCAGCTCAAACTACGACTAAATCGCAGGGAGAGTCGGCTCGTGGAGCTGCTTCAACAGTGCGATACTCTCACGAGGAGCGATTTGAATTTCAAACATGTTTGATATTCTTGCGACGCTGCGATTTCTGATCGGGAGTTGGTCGTGAGGTGTGGATCGCTCCTCGTGTACCTGTGTAAACTATACGATGCACGACACGCGATTGAGCCAAAACTCAGCCCGATCGCAAAAATAGTCGCACGAGTGAAAAATCGGCTGAAAATGGGCCAAAAATCGCACAGTGTACGCCCAGCTTAACCTAGCTAGATATTGTTAACTAAAGCTGTCAGTATCATTTGTAATATTATAATATATATCGTAATAATATAGACTGTTTTACCACTCCGTAGGATGACTAATGGAACCAGCTATACCTTAAATAATAGTTAGTTACCTAGCTAGTGCTAGCTGGTGTTAGCTTACCCTTGTATAAGTGAATAAATTATTCTACAAACAATTTGTAGCCTCTATTTAACTTGGAACCGTTCGTTGTTGAATGTTCTCCAACGATACTGGAAACGTATTTAAAATTCAGTCTCGGCAGCGACGACAGGGATGAAGTAAACACACGCTCCATGCTGAGGTGAATTGACAACAACTATCTTCTGCGAGTACCGGAACCTGTTTTACCCGGCGGTGACGTATTTCCGTTTTGTTGTGAAAAGGGCCTATGATGAGGCTTAACTGATGAGGCTCAGGGATTCCGTGTCATACAGCGCCGTGCTCAGGGTCCTAGTGCCTGTAGAATTAATGGCCCGATTAACGTAATTTAAAAACCAGGACATTTCCACAGTTTTAAAAAATATCCCGGGACGCCCGGGTCAGGACGTGAAATACGGACATGTCCCGGGAAATACGGACGTTTGGTCACCCTACCGTTGAGCGTCCGTTAACTGGTTAGCTCGCGCTACCTTTTTAAATTCGCCACGAAGATTCCAACAATATCGCACACATTATTGTTTCGTGCTTAAACATACTATCAGATAACTAAAGAATATTGTTTAACAAACAAGCGTCATTACTAAGTGTTTCATACTTCCTTGATGTCACTTGTATGAACTCAGGGTTGCCAACTCTCACGCATTGAGCGTGAGACACACGCATTTGACCGTTTTCACACGCTGTCACGCCACACTTCCGATATCTCACGCCGAAAAAAAAATCCAGTTTATTTACCTCAGATCCACATATATGATTCAATACGTTACTAGTTCGCTAGCTCTGGCGCCATCCACCGGCGATATAACACAGATTCCATTTTACGCGCCCCCCCCCGCTCAACAAAATACACTTGCCACCGGCTCCAGGTTAAAATCTCACTCCAAGCGAACGGCAAAAGTTGGCAACTCTGATGAACTGGTGATACTGCGGCAACGCGCTGTGGTTCTGTCTGAAGTGCGAGTTAATAAAGGGTTTATAGTATTAACTGCCTTCCATCGTGGTGTTTCGCTGCTACAATACGAAATGGTGAAAGGCAGTTATTGAGTGGACATAACTTTTTGCGTGTCGCGTTCATATGTTAGTCACGGAATCTGTGCTGTCAAATTGCAGATCAGGTGTAGATGTAAAAAACACCTCTATGGGCTAGTGCACTATAGACCCCTGGGGTGCGACCTAAGCTTTTGTCCTTAATGGCTTTTTTTTTCCTTACATTACTTTTACTTTTATACTTTAAGTAGTTTTGAAAGCAGTACTTTAACACTTTTACTTGAGTAAAAAGCTTGAGTTGATACTTCCACTTCTACAGAAGTACTTTTAAACCCTAGTATCTATACTTCTACTTGAGTAATGAATGTGAATACTTTTGACACCTCTGGATGTAGGCCAGATGGAATGCTTTGGAATAGTTCAGTGAAATGTTTATCTTCACATATCCAAACTTCTTTGTGAGGTAACCTTGCTAACCTCCAGCCATGCTGCTAGTTCAGAGTGCCATCTGCCCCCATATGATGTAAAAATGCATGACCTTAATACGTGAGGTCTGTCGCCCAATATTTTCATCACTATTAGGATCAGAATAGCCTCTTAAGAGTCTGAGTCTTTAACAGGACTACATGATGCATCTCTCAAATGAACGATAAGGTACCGGAATAATCCAAGCGTCTGCATGTGTGCCCCACAGGCTCAGGAGCAAACCCTCAGCTACCCGCCCTGGGGTCTGGCTGTGTGCATCAGCCTGGTGCTCACGGCCGTGCTGCCTGTGCCCGTCTTCCTGCTCCTGCGCTGCTGCGGCGTGTCCGTGGACGGGGTCGGCGGCACAGCGTACCGGAAGGGCCGCGTGCTTAAAGACAAGAGCGGCAAGGAGGACGAGGAGGACGAGGAGGAAGACGTGAGCCTCGTCCACGGCAGGAGCGTCTGTGAGGCGCCGTCTCCCGTGCCCATCAACAACATGTATGACAATCACGGCATGCCCACCGCCAGCCCGGCGGAGCCCAACGGTCGGCTGGGCGTCAGCTACCTGTTGGCAGACGCCAACGACATGCCAGAGTCGGGGATGTGAGGGCCAGCCGTGCGCCAAGCCTGCAGGGAACATTCACGTCATCCCATTCGCCCAACTGCTGCGTCCATGACCTTTGGTGGTGGAGTCTCTCTTCACCTCTCTCCCACAGCAACGCCTCTCGCCTTCAGCTCATTACTCACACCACACCTCCACCTGCAAAACACCTGCACCGTCACCTTAAAAACCATCACTTACCTCAAACACCTGTCTCATTGCCTCTTCTCAGACTTTATCCAGGTCCACACAACATTCCTCCACCTTTCACTCCACCTTTCATCGACTACTCTCCATCCTTTGCTGTTTATGGACTTAAAACAGTACATCTTCTTGTATTATATTTGTAAATAATATAGATGCACCCTGCATCCCCCGACGTCACCCGAATTGTCGTGTGCACGTGAATGCCTCCTCTTGCGCCCGGATGGGTGGGCGTGGCCTCTGGGGTTTGCTCTACTGTAGGACGGCTGTAGATGCTCACTGGTGTGTTGCGAGGGCACACACTGTCCAGTCATGAGATCAGATGCAGCTTAGCTACACTGGAGCAGCAGTTTAGGATGTACTGTATGTGTGAAATATGGAAAACAAAAATTAAACATGCAATACAACTTTACAACTTTTTTTTTTTTTTTATACAATTGACTATTCAACTGTTGTTTCACTGCATATGTATGGCATTTACAACCCCACATGATTGTCTAAAAACATGTGCCTAAGTTGTCATATTTGTTTAGAATACTTGAAGTATGCATATTAAAGTATTCTGTAAAAAATGCATACATATATGTATGTACCATATGATGGTTTGGATTTTAGGACATGTTTTGCTAAGAAATTATGACTTTTTTGATTGTTTACCTGTTTCCTGTCATTGTATGGAGCGCTGCATAATTACTGTAAATATTTAATTTTACATTAAAACGCTTTGACATCTGTTCTCAGCATCAAGAAAAAAAATAATAAAACCATGCAAATACTGTAGGCTATTGTTTTAATGTGTGTACAAATACAACATAAAATGAGTTCACACAGGACAGAAGTAATAATCATAATGTCCAGTGTAGTAATGTGACTTAGAACTTTTACAATGGTCACATTCCTTAAGTATGTACACGAACCAAAGCTGACATTCCCACACCAACACTTGCAAGAATCTCAGGTCAGTAAAACAGTAAAACAAATTGATTATAGATTATGAGGTTTTAAAACATTTATTTTCTAGCATCACTCATTCATTCACAGAGGTATTTTCAAAAAAGGCAAATTTAAAAAGTAGAAACTAATATTATTGTCAAAATTTTACAAACTTGTTAAAGCTCCACTAGATAGTTTGAACATTCTGATGCTGTTCTGTGAACACAGTAGTAATTTTTTAGGGCCTTTCGCCGATTCACAGAGACATCTCCAGTCCATCAACCACAGAGTATCCTGGGATTTACGGAAGTGGTATGCAAACGCAAAACTATCATATCACTATGTATGTAGTACGGAAGCAGCTGAAATGATCCTGGTGGACAGTTAGAATCTTATGCTACTCATGTTACAATTCTTGTTCCACCCGTTGCTGTGTGTAGTTGTGTGGGCTTATACAGCCTTGGCAAAGCCCACTCGATTGTTGTCACGGTCAAACTGTGTGTAGTACTGCCCAATGAATACATCTCCCAGAATCCACAGAGGTCCAGCAGGGGGAGGGATATCTAAAGCCATGAAACCACTCAGGCAGATTTGTTTACCAGCCTGGCTCTCCTGTTACACACAAAACACACACACACACACAAACACACACACACACACACACACACACACACACACACACACACACACACACACACACACGCATCATTGCAGCATGACTAAATATTCCACCATGACCTAGTTGCAAAAGCACGTGCTGGTTGTGACTCACATTCCCGTGACTATTTTCAGCTTTTACAAAATTGACTTATTTTAACAGTGATGTTAATTATTAACAACTACATCATTTGTTGCCACATTTCTTAGTTTACTCACACAAGTTCCTTTCATGGGATTAATGGGATTCATGGGATTAAATGGGATTCGTTTCGGGGAAAAACCTTGTTTATTTTGTCACCAACCTTGAGAATGTACTGATCTCCTGTCAGAGTGTAGGTTTTTCCTCCCAAGACAAAAGACACAGCAGGAAGAGAGGGCACCTTCTTACAGTCAACCATATACTAGAGAGAAACACACACAGGCTGAAACAGCAACCACATACTAGAGAGAAACACACACAGGCTGAAACAGCAACCACATACTAGAGAGAAAAGCAGAACTTTTGTTCAGGTATTTTTAGAACATGTGTAGCTACATTTTAATAGCTGAAGTTAGCATGATGAAAGTGTGCAGTAATTTAATAGTGTGTCCCTAAGACAGGCCCAGGTTCTGCTGTATGGGCCATACCTCTCCCTGGATGAGGGGGATGGCCCCGATGGCCTTGTGCAGGGCTTTGACCTCAGCAGCAGGGCCTGTGATCAAAGACGTGCCGGTGTCCACGATCGCCTCACAGCCTCCCTTACAAAGGGAGAGTTGGCTGCCAATATTCATGCTGAAAACACACACAATCCACAATTTTCAATTCAGTTCATGATGCACACCCTCCTCACATAGCTTCCAATATTGGGAGTGTTCTAGAAAATATTATTACACAATCACCCTGTTAATCACTCTGCATGAAACTGGTCACGAAAGATCCAAAATGGCCGCTCTAAGACTACCAACTCCGTAACTGTTGTGAATCAACTGCAGTTATGAAACTTATCATTACATTTATTACTTTTAATTTTACAAACATGTTAACAGTAGAGTGTATGACCAAAGACCTTCGTACTAACCAAGTACTACTTATTATTTAATATGTTCCAGATTAAAAACCTACTTGCTTATATTTCATGTAAATTATTGGGTCTTTCATTTCATTTTGCTGCATATGACTTGTAATCTATAAAGCACTCTGACATTCTTCAAAATGAAGTGGGATTAAACAAAGAGGATTAATACAACTGGAGGAAAGGATTCGTCTCCTCAGCGTTTCTAGACCAATGAGGCTACAACATTTCAACATTTCAGTGGTGTGAAATGGGAAGCAGCAGTCAAAGCACTGGAGATTTGCAGAGCATGAAGCTTCTGTCTAGTCTTCCACATCAATTGTACGTAGTCAGTCTAGACCAGGGGTCGGCAACCTATGGCACGCGTGGCATAATCACTGGCATGCGACACGCTGGACCAGCATCAGCAAAAAAAATTAATAATAAAAAATCTTAGAGAGCCCGATTTCCTCCAATCGAAATCGCTCCTCAACGTTCTGCTCGGCAGAGGCATTCTGCTCGATCGCGATATAATACTTAATACTTAACTCGTCGCCTCCACCCCCCCCCCCCCCCCCCCCCTCCCCATGACTAGACATGTTAAAGTTGGCACTCCATGTCTCAAAGGTTGCCGACCCCTGGTCTAGAATTTCATATCTTCTGTACATAGTGAAGTCACAGGCATTTGTATTACTGTTTTTTTTTTTTATCTAAGAATACACGACTATGAGAAATGTGACAGCAAATATGTTTTTTTTATCCAGAGGGATTTACAATATTTTTTTTTAATAAAGGCTACTGACAATATCGATGCTAGCAGAGGCTACTAGTGCTGTAACAGCATGCTAACTGTATCATCCACACAGCTTTATGCACTGTCACAACTCCACATGATGCAGGTCTCTCTGTGCAGCCATGCTGTGAACTCTACCATCACAAAGGTGTGTTTGAATCATTCAGCTATATTTCATGTTAATTCAGTGAAAGTGATGATGTGTTACTTCCATCATGTGGCGTAGCCCACGCCAGCATTCACCAGAACTGTTTATTTAAAGATTAGATTATAGAATCACATTACAAATATTCATTCACCATCCACTAGCAGGAAGATTAGCTTGCCGAGAACAGCAATGGCACACGCATATACGAAACAGTTTAGTAAGGGACGCGACAGTGAAACAGTCTGCTCCACTTCATACAGCTATAGACCTGAACGTACAGCAGTAGGCCTCTATCTGAGTCAGCATAACCAGAAGGGTGATTTCCTAGCATGAGAGAGCGTGACCTGTGCGTCACAGCCAAACACCCTGCAGAGTCAGCAGCCCTTACCCGTCCATGTGGATCTGCCAGTAGGCCTGTCTGCTGATGTTCACATAGCTGAAGTCTCCGGTGTAGTACTTGGGATCTGTGCCCCCCAGGAGAAGCTCACCGCCAGGCTGGGTTTGAGGGTTCCTGTCAAAGAACCACATCTTCATTACCATCATCATCAACAGCTACAGCAGCCTCAGTAATGGGGATGACATTATTTAATATCAATTATTGACAATATCAAAAACAGCACTAATGACAGAACATGCCTGCCCTATGACACGTACACAATTAAGGACTGGGATTAATTGTTTTCCAGGGACATGTGCAGACACAAGGTGAGCACTGGATGTGCCACTGTTCATTTACACAGGAAACTGAATACTAATTGCACACACAAAGACAAGACAGTTGCCAAAACACACACACACACACACACACACACAGGCATGGACAGTCACATCTGGCTCATATTTCTGGTTCATGCATTTTTCGTAATCTCTGTGGGTCTTGCCTTGGAAACCGCCCAGGTTAAGAATTGTATGTTCAGCTGTTGATTTTGTCACTGGAGTCAATTTGTTTCTTTATCCATGGTCCCTGTTTCGTTTTAGTTCTCTCTTTAAGTATCAGGTACGTGCTGTGTTTAAAGTAATGTCTCTGTTTCTTTTTTTGTTCTGTGTCTGCCTGCCATCCCAATATGACCCTGGGCTGTTTTAAGGACTCAGGTCTTGGATTTGTAGTAAATCTTGCTCTACACAGCATATCCTTCCACCCACTTATTGCTCAACACCCTCTGCGTTACACAAACACAGGCACGCACACATACACACACACACACACACACACACACACAAAACACACATACGGGAATGCACACATGCACACACGCACATACACACACCTGTTCAGATAAAAAGAAAACACATTCTTGTCCACTTTCTTCTGGCTCATCATCATGTCAAAAACAGGAGTGACTCCGTCCACAGAGATTCGTGGATACGCCATGCCCAGAATGCCATCGAACTTGGCTGCAACGAAGACAACTCCAGGCTGTTTGATGGCCTCTCCAAAAACCTGCTTCTCAACAGCAATATTGCCCACCTACAATGCAAATACTCCCGTTAAGCAACCAGCACATGTCACATCATCACCATACAAACCAAAGGAAGCAAAAACTACTTGCTCCCTATGCCATTCCAAAACAATCAAATCTGGGCATGTACGTACTGTACATGTGTCCTGGCTCAGATACCCAGACAGACTCCCAGAGCCATACTGGATGGCGAACGCCGTGCCATTCTTCACATAGGTACTCGATTTAGCACTGTTGTACTTGCGATGAACCACTGCAAAAGCAGAACCACAAGCAGGTTACAATGTGCTTACAAACACAGCTCTTCCTGACTAACATCATTACTCATCAGAGTGAGTGACTGCCAGGAAGAAATATACATCTAGCACCCTGGGGGAGTGGAAATCACAATTCAACACTTTACAAAATTCTGTCTAGTTGTCAAGTGACACCTACAGCAAGCGATGTCTGTAAGGGAGCAGTGAATCGATGGCACCCACAGGTTGGAAGATCCCGTGTCAAACACCACACTAAACTTTTGGGGAGGAGTACCCAAACTTATCTCTCCATAGTACTGAGCCTGTGGAAAGAAAAGAAAACAACAATCTTACAACAATCTTAGACTGTTCCAGTCAGAACATGCAAATAGGATTATTTGCACAGCCCAACCTGGTAATAATCTGAAAACAAGCAAATCAAAACAAAGCAAAGCATTTCTCACTGAGCGTGAGACCTTTAACAAAGGGTGTTTACTAAGCTCATGATTGTCTCATGACAGTCACGCTCACACAGCTATCCTGTGAGCTGACAAACAAAAAAAAAACCCAAAAAGCAAAAAAAATTATTTGAAACATGACTTTGCAAGTTTCAAGTTCACTTTTGTTAATGTCAGCCATCCATGACAGAGCAAATTAAGTAATATTATGAAATGAAGTTCATAAATGACTTCCTTCCTGGGCATGACTGACATTACTTCCTTTTTTGCTTGTGGCAAAAGAGATACAGAGAGAGAGAAAGAGAGAGAGTAACACAGAGAGAGGAAACCAGTTAAGTTCAACTACACACATGAAAGTTTCCAATGCACTGAAGCAAATAATGCAGATGATCAATGTCGTATGGTCTTTTGTATTGAACTAGTCAAGTACAACTACAAAGTTTTTTGTAGTATATAATATTAGCACAGAATTGTTATCAGGGTGACCTATTTACCACGTAGTCATTCTCACACTGCAGTACCAAGAGGTTAGGGGGCCTTTATATATACTTTATTATATATATACTATATTATATTTTATACTATCCCAGACATGATGGAGGTTATTTGTTAAAAAGCAGCTTAAACAGGGGCGAGATCCACTCACGTCCAGGTAATTCTTCAGGGTTTCGGGGGTGGGTCCATTCTTGGACGGGAAGCCCAGGTTGTACTTTGTGGACACTGAGTTAGCCAAAAGTTCCTCTATAGGTCGCCCCGAGTCCGACATGGAGCGCCTTATGGTACGAATCTTGTTGAGGGGAACCCTGTCGAATGACATAGAGTAAAAGAGGGAGTAAAACGTGATCATTCGTATCAGTAGCTCAGTGTAAACGATTGCACAAGTTAGTTACCTGGTTCTTACCCAAAGTAAGTAAAGCTAGTTGAACACGTTTCTTATCATACAGTGGTAAAAACACGTGTGTTCCCAATGTCGAGACTGGCGGTTGTAGGCCTTATAACGCCGCTATAACGTCTACATAACGTCAATGAACCCTAGTAACCTAGTAATACAGTATAAACATCCACAGCTACATGGATCTGTAGCGTCTTGCAAAGCAGAAATAATCATTTACGTGTCGAAAACGACATTGACTTAAACACAACCACGTAGTGTAGAAGTAGCAGTTACACATTTATTAACCAGACTAATTAAAATGAAACAGCAGCTAACTGACCCTGGCTAACATGGCTAGCTAGGATAGCGCTAGTTTTCGAAATTACAACTACAGCTGTTACTTACAGTTAACTTCGCTGTACCTGACAGGTTTTGGTGATAGCTGACTATCTAACATTGTTATATCTCATATATATAACATATCTCATACATAATAACATATGTAACACTACACTGTGTCTTCTTCACACACGGCCTTCCGACTCCAAGAAGCACTGCTAGCTAACGTTGGTGCAGAAGACAACAAATACAAAATACAACCCATTTCTGTTTAACAAGGCCAAAAATGAGCGTTTAATGGTGTTTAAAAGACCTCTGCTGAGTCACGGACGTCCAGTAGCCAAGTTAACATAATCGCAGTTGGATGGCTCACGTTAAATAATCCACCAGTCTGATGTTACGGTACTTAAATGGGTAACAAGCTACGGCATGTATGGTGTGTGTGGTGTAGCTATGTAGCTGTCTGAACACAAATTTAATCAACCATCACAACCACAGAATAATAGTATATATATATTTTATTCGTCTTTGGTTAATCTCACCTGACAAGTGCGTCGGACATCCATATGACTAGAGACAGCAGGAGCAGAGCGGAGACCTTCATGGTTGTGTTGTTGTGCAGCGGGTCTGTGGGCGCTCAGCTGACTGTAGCGGTCATGTGAGTCTCAGTCTGGCAGGAGCCTCAGGCATTTATGCTGGAAAATGCACCGAGTAATGTCTTTTATTTCCTGTTTTTTTTCTTAATTCGCTGTGTGACATTTTTGTCTGAATTATGCTCCTGCTAAACAAAAGTAGTGAAAAGTCTGGTGATTCAAAATGTATTTGTTGTGTAACACATCGAAAACTGTTGGTAAATGATTAAAATCAGGGTTATATTTTACAGCAAACGTATCCCACCTGGGATTTTTTTCAACCTTTGAAACGTTTTCTTATATCCCGCCCGGATTGTTTTACCCCTCCAAAATGTTCCTTCAATTTAAAATGTTGAATATTCACTTCACCTCCACTGCCTCATTTTAACTGCTAGAAATGAAGCAACATTTCAACATTATCGATAACAATTGTCGACATATATAATCCGTAGAAGATTTTTTGTTTAATTTTATAGCTTTTTAGAATTTGTAGCTTAAGCCGAATGCTGAGCAAGTGGGCATTTTACTAAAAATCACAAATTAGTTTTATGCAAGACACGCAAAAATCAAGTTTATTCTGGTGGTATCATTGTGCTGAGTGTGCAGTCATTTGACTGTGAGATCAGTAGCCTACAATTTGGGTTTTTTTTCACAGAAATACAGTTAATGTCAAATTTAGGCCTAAATTTAGGCTACCTAAAGTTATACTTCTGTGGTGTTTAATATTTTTACTTAAAAACAAACAAAAATACTGGTAAATTATTTGCAGTCTTAGCTCATAAAATAAGATTATTCGGATTACTGGCAAAGTCTGATTTACCGCTGTTATCGGATTGTTAGAGGCATATAGGCCTATTTGATGATTATTTTCTGGCACCTGTGACTATTCAGGGCAGTTATTTCTGAGAAATCCACGGGGTTTGCCTAAATATCTGAAAGCCTAAATATCTGAAAGAATGTAAAAGCAAAACTCAGCATTATCTCTTGGAGGTCAGGTGCCTTGCTCAATGTCCCTTATACAGCACCCTCCATAATTATTGGCACCCCTAGTTAAAATGTGTTTTAAATTAATTAATTATGATTATAACCAGAGGTGGGTAGAGTATTCAACAATTTTACTCATGTAAAAGTACAGTTACTTGAACCAAATGTTACTCAAGTAAAAGTAAAAGTATGCATGCCAAAAATTTACTTGAGTAAAAGTTAAAAAGTACTTTGATTAAAAGCTACTCAAGTAGTGAGTAAATGCATGAGTACTGTCTCGTGTCAGTAAATTACATCATGGGAAATTGAATTATGGGAAACAATGACTTTTAATGATAAAATGATGACATTATTGCACATAGTGAGTTATTGCACATAATGGTTTTTATTTTATTGCACATGGAAGACTAATAAATATGAATATGTAAAAAGGTAGATATAGTGATAAAGTGCATGTAGTGCTGTTTTGGTCCCGTTATCAGTGTGGGGAGTGGTTGTGTGTGTGTTTAGTTGTGTTCAGCTCCCGTACAGCGCTGGGATAAAAGCTGTTTTTTAGTCTGTTTGTCCTTGATGTGATGGACCTGAAGCGTTTTACTGAGGTCAGCTGCTGGAATAGATGGTGTCCAGGGTGGTAAGTGTCTTTCAGGATGTTAGCTGCCCTACTGAGGCAACGAGAGCTGAACAGTTCCTCCAGACTGGGCAGTGGGCAGCCGGTGATCTTCTGGGCTGTGTAGATCACTCTCTGTAGTGCTCTCCTTTCCGCTGCTGAGCAGCTTTTGTACCATGTTGAGATGCAGTATGTTAATATACTCTCTATGGCACAGCGGTAGTAGGACACCAGCAAGTTCTCCTTGCATACGGACACCAGCAAGTTCTCCTTGCATACATGTATTGACCTCTCTTAGTAACAAGTAGAATGGAAGTCACTTTATGTTAGGCCTATGCAGTGGTTGATCAGGGTAGGCTTTACATGCTTGTAGGCTCTCTCTCTCTCTCTCTCTCTCTCTCTCTATCTATCTCTAGTAGTAAATTGTGTGTGTGTGTGTGTGTGTGTGTGTGTGTGTGTGTGTGTGTGTGAGCACTCCTTGTGAGGCAGACAGTCTGAAGGTCTCGGGCTTGTAGATAAGGGTGTGCTTGGCGTCAGTATGGTGTATTTGGCGGACCGGAGGAACAAGGAGACCTTGGCCTGAGGACCATGGCAGAAAAGGAGTAATATGGTGATACCTCACCCCATCACCTCACCAGAGGCGGTCTTTGCATAGAGGCGTGGCTAGGCAACTGCCTTGGGCCCCTCCCACTGCAACCCACTGTAGGGGCCCCCTGATTAAGCCAGGTTCACGCACGACTTTTCAGTCGTCAGGTTTTTGTGCCGTTCGCACTACACGACTGGTTTTGCTGTAATCGCGAGTCTTTCAGTTGTGGCTTTCACACTACATGACTAATCGGCGACGCGGGCTCACGAATTACACGACTGGGGAATCGCCGACTCATCTGGCTGCCGTCCAAAAACACGAGAACACGAAAACGAAACTCTCGCGAGAACCAGCAACACCACGTAGAAGAAAAAAACAATGTAGGCTACATGTGCAGAGATATCTTCAGCGGTGCCGTGGTTCTCTCTCCGCGTCCCCATTGGCTGTAGCTAGACGCTGCTGCTGACTCTCAGTCGCCGACTGCTAGATATTAAACATGCTAGATATCTGCCGGGTCGTCTGCGATGAGTCGGCGACGGCTCGGCGAGCGTCTTTCAGCAATTCACACTACACGACTGAGCGAGCGCCGAGTGATCGCCGAAGTTCATAGAAGTCTTAAACACAAACATATTATGTTTACAACATATAACAAACAGCAAACACACTATACGAAATAAATGTTTCATATAAATTTTGGAAAAAACTTTTATCATTACTTGCCTTTGTTTCCGAGTCATTCTCTCCTGGTCATTCAAGGCAGGAGTAAGAAAGTATCTTCAGAGTAGCTACCTGCTGTCACCCAGTACATGTATCCACCAGCACATGCACCATCCCAGATGGTCCAGATTAAGGAGACATGGGTACTCCTTACGCCTCGGTATCCTCCCTAGAAGAGCTAGAAGAGGTGGCTGGGGAGAGGGAAACCTGGGCCTCTTTGCTTTGGCTACTGCCCTCACGACCCAGACCCAGATAAGAGGATAAGAATGGATGGATGGATGGATGGATGGATGGATGGATGGATGAATGGATGGATGGATACAATGTACATAAAGATGACTTGGTGGTTGCATAAACTTTCACATCCACACATTCACCTTTATGCAGTGATGTACGTTTCTTTTAACCTGTTTCACTGGGGGAGGGGGGCACTACTCACACGGTAGTTTTGTAGTTTGAGCAGGAATTACTGGGAAGGAACATGTACTCTTATGCCTTTATAATAGAGTTCAAGAAGCTGAGAATGTGTATGAGGATCATTGTGCATCCACAGCACTGATCATTCCAGGAATGCTTCCATTTATATGAGCTGCTGTATTTTTTTTTTGTCAAGACATTTTTAACCTGATTGCAACTTGATGCACTGAAGAACTGTAAATACAAAATGTATACACTAAGCATGTTTATGTAATCTTGTCCAAATATTTATGTCTGCCACCATTTATTACTAGGTAGGAGTAATTTAACGTGCATATCTGTATAAATAGAATTATAACAGCTTTTTTGTGTATTCAGCTTTTCTTGATTAACCTTAATATAGAACAGAAAATGTGCCTTTTTATAAAACAGTTGTAGTATGTAAACACAGTCTAAGTCTATATGCAGAAACCTAAGGTACATAAGCACCATTTTGGATTGTTTTCAAAATGTCAAGATCCAGAATTGCCAGATGATTCACCCTGAATCATCACTCGTGAGACAGACTCAGCAATAGCCTGGAGATACTGTAACCTGCTTACATGTTCCATACTCGACTCGACTCGACCATGCACTGAAGTCCATGGAGTGGAACTCAGTCCACAAAGCCTCAATGGTCATGGTTGTCTCTCCACCAGACACATGCTTTCTTTTCTGAAACATTTACAGCACAACTGAACGTTCTCAGAAACTATTCTAAATATCCTTAAGTTTTGATTAGATTAGATTATATTTGCTATAATTAGATGTATAGTGTAGCTGTCTTCTCATGTTCTCTTAACGTCTAATGCTCTCAAGATAACTTAGCACAACTGTATGGTTGCCAGGTCTTTCACAAATCCTGTGTTTGAGTAGCCCTTGAACCATCCTGCATTTAACATCAGAAGGTGAATTATCTTTGACTCGTCTGCACTGCCAGTGCTGGGAAACCTTCCCACATTGCTTACATGGCAGCAAAACTGGCTACCCAGCAGTCTGAGCATACTGAGGTTCCCCAGGACGCAGCTTCTCAGACTCCCCCGCTGTTATGTGGTGAATGAGGGTATCAAGCTGCTGTATAAAACCTTGATAAGAATATCTCAAAATGGTTGAACCTTCCAGCTGACCCCAGTGCATCTTTTTCAGACAGCTCAGGTCTGTAAGTGAGTCAGGGGACACTCTAGACAAGACAAGTCTTTCGTGAGTCTTGGAATGAGGACACACTCTCTGCCAGTCATTACAGATGCTCCGTCTTATTTTATCATCTTCCAGGTCAGCCTCCATGAGACAGCTCCTAACAGCTCTTAATAAATCCCTCACTGTTGGTCCTTCATCAAGCTCAGGAGTTCCAGAAACACGTAATCAGAGGTGGGTAGGAACGCGTTACATTTACTCCGTTACATTTACTCAAGTAGATTTTTGGACAAAAATGTACTTGTAGGAGTAGTTTTAATATGAAAGACTTCTACTTTTATTTGAGTAAATATGTGGTGAGAAAAACGCGACTTTTACTCAGTCGGATTTGCGCCACGCCTACCGTTACTTTCGTTTTGTAAATAATTCGTCTTTTCAGTGAGAACACTGACCAACGTCTCGTCACCCGAGTACGAGTGACCAATCAAATGAAGCCGGTCAATCACGTGATCACATACGCAAACTTTCTCCACCAGAAAGTGACTTTCTCCACCTCTCGAGCATACCTGACCTCACTTACAGCCAATGTTTACATTACAAACGTGTAAAAAGGACGGCTATATAATGCGCTGCAGGGTTGCCAAGTTTTCAAGATCACTTTTAGTGATATTTAAACCGGGGTGGGGGGTGGGGGTTTGGGTGGTGAACGTAAATTGTTGACGTGGGGGGGGGGGGGGGTGTAAAATGGGCACAAATTTAAGTATTATATCGCGATCGATCGATCACCAGTGGTTGGCGCCAGAGCGAACTAGTAACTCATTGAATCATAGATGTGGATCAGAGGTAAATAAACTAGATTTTTTTCGGCGTGAGAAATCGGATGTGTGGCGTGTAAGCGTGTGAATACAGCCAAATGCGTGTTGGCAACCTTGGCGCTGCCAATTGTGTCTGCAAACGTGTGGACATTTCAGCCTACAAGAACTCAACATCAAATATGAGGAAACACGATGCGATAAGTTTGCTGTATGTATAATTTTGTGTAATGCTATATCTCTGAGGTATACGTTTGTGTGATGTAATTATTAAATGTAACGCAGTGCAATACTAAAAACCAGTTCAAACTCTGTGAGTGTATACACTAGCAATATATGATGATTAAGTCTGCTACAAGGGTCATTCCAGGATTTTGGTACATTTCAGGGGTGGTAACTTCTGAAAATTTGATCTTCAATTTGATCATTTTAAATCATATATTTATAATCTACAGGTTATAAACTATCAAAAAGTTTGATTCGTCAATCTCAGATATGGAAGAAGTTTTTTTCTTTATTAGATTGGTGTGCAGTAAATTGGTATGCAGTAACAGGGTTGCGACTAACAGGGTTGCAAATTTAGGCTAAGTTGTGGTCCACCCCAGGAACAGATGCTCACTGTAAAATTTAGCTATGTATACAAGATCAAGGACAAATATGGTTATATAAGTATATAAAGTAAATTTTGACTCTACTCAATATTAGTCTTACAATATGAGGAACAGGGTTGGATTCACTGAGTGACACACACAACTTGGACAAACATATTTGGAAAAAAAACATTGAAAATTGTTAGAGCACTTACCATTTTTCTTGCCATGTGGGCAGGAAATGTCCTTGTGATGCAAATTCCTTTGTGCTAGTACACAAATATTTTTAACCCTTTCTCTGCCAGATAAAATTCCTTATGGTAACAGGGTTGCGCGCATGTTGTGGGACACAACTTAATAGTGTAAAAACTGTGACATGCAATACAATGTAGACCAAATAAGTTGTTTTCATAAGTAAAGGAGATGCATTTCAACAATATACAAGAGGAAGTAATTTATTTAGAGCTTATTTTAATTGTTAAATTTGGCAAAGGAGTTGGTCACCCAATGTGTGGGACAAGAGAAAATGGCCATTTTTTGAGGTGGTTCAAAGGTATTCGGTCTTTTGAATAATATCTAAGGCACTTATTTTTCCACCAAATTTTACAATTTGTCTTATAACAAGTACAATGTTTAAAAAAATAGTCATTTAGATATTTTGGATATGTACATTTGAAATTTAAGTGGTGGGACAGGAAATGTACCAAAATCCTGGAATGACCCACAAACTGATTCAGTTGGTGTCAAGTTGTAGCTACACGTATTGGCTGACAGTCTCATCAGTTAGTGCCTTTGTGGAACACATTAAAGTTACACAGGCCTAATAATTAGGAACAAACTAAAATACATATTATTTATAATAAATAATTTATATATATAATATTTATTTATAATAAATTATTTTTATCATTAAAAGTCATTGTTTCCAGTAATTCAATTTCCTATGATGTAATTTACTGACACAAGACAGTACTCATGCATTTACTCACTACTTGAGCAGCTTTTAATCAAAGTACTTTTTAACTTTTACTCAAGTAAATTTTTGGGATGCATACTTTTACTTTTACTTGAGTAACATTTGGTTCAAGTAACTGTACTTTTACTTGAGTAAAATTGTTGAATACTCTACACACCTCTGCACGTAATAGACATCACACAATGTCTATAATAGACGTCAGGCCTCTGACATACAAAGTGAGGTCATTCTTCTGGAAGGCTGTACTCTCATCCACTGAAGTTTCCATCCTGTGATATTAATATTAACAAACATACATATAGCACACACTCAACATCCTACTAGCGTCACAAAATAAATAAAAACTACATAAAAACTACTAAGTAAGATTTTTTAAATTATATAAATGTAATTATGTAGTCTTCATGTATATGACGTAAAATGCTCACAAGCCTTCTGTGCCCATCTGTTTCAGCAGTCTGCACCACACTCAGCACACAGTCTGCTGGTACTTTTCAATATTGTTTTAATTTTAATGGCCTTATAACACCATATTAATGCAAGAGTGATCTGACTTGTATCAGGAGTCCATTTACATGCAATTGATCTCTAGGTGCTGGCTAGTGGTGTTCTGGACTGGAGTTTATCTCTCACTACTGATGGTGTTGTGGGGTGGAGTTTATCTCTGACTACTGATGGTGTTCTGGGGTGGAGTTTATCTCTCACTACTGATGGTGATGTGGGGTGGAGCTTATCTCTTACTAATGATGGTGTTCTGGGGTGGAGTTTATCTCTCACTCCTGATGGTGTTCTGGGGTGGAGTTTATCTCTCACTCCTGATGGTGTTCTGGGGTGGAGTTTATCTCTAACTACTGATGGTGTTGTGGGGTGGAATTTATTTCTAACTACTTATGGTGTTGTGGGGTGGAGTTTATATCTCACTACTGATGGTGTTCTTGGGTGGAGTTTATCTCTCACTACTGATGGTGTTCTGGGGTGGAGTTTATCTCTCACTACTGATGGTGTTCTGGGGTGGAGTTTATCTCTCACTACTCATGTTCTTGGGTGGAGCTTATCTCTCACTACTGATGGTGTTGTGGGGTGGAGTTTATTTCTCACTACTGATGGTGTTCTGGGGTGGAGTTTGTCTCTCACTACTGATGGTGTTTTGGGGTGAAACCAGGAGTGAATGCAGCATTTCTGGAGTTGTCACATCAAAGACATTAAAATACAGTATTTACCACCATGTTCCGTACCATAATGAAACCCTTGCTCAAGCGCGCTCCCCTCTGGTAGCGTGCTAATATTGGTTGCTGTTTTGTGTGTTTCTTCACTATGGCCACTAGATGGAGATCTACTGTAGGTAATGAAGTGGGGAAAACAAACTTCAAGTTTGAGTTCTCATGTGTGACAATGGACATCTTTGTCATCTTGTTTTCCTGAAAAAATGACCAGACATCTTAAGGCAGAGTAAGAATAAAATCAGAGTAGGTAAAAGAAAAGTTTCAAAGACCTTCCTCTGTGAAAACAAGATGACTAGATTTAGAATTAAATGTACATAAAAAGCAAAAAAAAAAACACATCAACAACAACACAAACACTACCCATGAAGGCCTCTCAGCTGGGGGAATGGAATACCAGCACAGGAAAAAACAAAATTCACCACACCTTTAACGTAAGCATATCCGCAGACACGCCAAGGAGAGTCTGGGTGACACAACGCTGGGAAAATATTTGTAGTTATAAGAGGATTAAGGAGATGAACACGATTTTCTACTGGGAATGGTATCACACTGCATTTATCTAGTTTAACAGGCTTTTCAGCCAATATCATCCATGTGTATTTACTGCAATTCAGAGATAAACATTTTGTGGAAGTTATAAAGTACCCTGAATCAACTGCCATTGCATAATTGATGTTAGGCTGTTTTGCCCCTGCAGCGAGAAGCTTCGTCGTCTTTCACATGACAACGGCTGAACACCGGCTCACTGTACCCTCCAAATATGTCACCTTTAGGTCAGCTGATCAGCTGGGTTGTCCCTCAGATAAGAACGAGGCACATCAACATGCCCACACTCACCGCTGTTAACCATCCCGGATGATGGGGGTCGTGGACCTGTAGACAGGGACAGGAACAGGTCATAGAATGCTGCTGGTTTTGTATTGCTGGGTGTCCTTGATCCAAACATAAGTCTGGTCTTTAGGAGCACCGGAGTTTGATGTGTGATTCAGGCACACCCAGTGTACCGTGCTTGGACCTCACTGGGACTCCGGGACTGCTGAGCGCTGTGTTCTTGGACACTCAGTCCTCAGGTGATCCCTTTGGACACCCGTCCTACAGTTGCTGTGATCACAATGAATTCTGGGACATCGGGACCTGTTCCAGAAGGGAAGTGAAGAAGGAGGAGTGTATAAACACTAAATCAGGGAGTGTTCACACTGAATGAAGTCCGGAGGTCTTTAGTGTGAAGTGTATAACACAGAGGCACGAAGGGATCAAATGAAAATGTTATGGGTTGCTGTGTTTGGGTCATGGACAGCATCCTTCAGTAAAGAAACACCAGGCAGTCTTTTGAGTCTTTTGAGCTGAAGTTTATTTGACAATTGTGCGGCAATAATTTAGAACAGCAAATAGTGTCAAGCATTACTGAAATGAGCGTCGGGCGCTCAGTTTTAATCCTTTATAAAACCCAGATTTTTTTCTACAACATCAACATTAGACATTTAGCATATTCACAACCTATTTACACACACATGCCGCCAATTAGGCAAAAAGACAGTTGAGGCAAAGAAGCTTACAGGGGTCTATGATGGGTCTATGAAGGGTTATACGCAAAAGTAAAGGGAACGTGTTAAAGGACACAACCCCCTTAAAACAGCACCCACTCAGGTCCTGTAGTCACTGGATACTGTCCATCTCACATTTGTTTTTTGTAGTAAAATCTCAGGTTCTCTCTTCCACTTCTGAAGTCCCAAATTCATGTGCACCTATGCGTGCTACACCGTCTTTTATTAAGTCATAATAATAAACAGCAAAAATAGTGCCAGAGGAGCAGTTCTGAGATCAATACCAGTGACCGTGGTAAATGTACACACTGTATTTTCAAGTGCATGTGTTGATATTTGAAAGCAACAGGGTGCAGTTCTGAGATCAGTACCAGAGTACACAGCGAAGGTATGTGTATGTGCATCTGTTACATTTTGTAAGCCTTTGTTGGTGAAATACTAACAATGTGTTTGGGTACCTGCGATGACTCCTGATCAGGGCTCTTACGACATCATGGAGGGCTATAGCAGTACTATATAAAGTGTTTTAATTTGCTTAGCTTGACTACTACTGAAATCATAAAAGCCTTTCTAGATGGACTAAAGCATGTGCTCCGTGTCTCTGACACAATCAGCTTCCAGAAGATTTCTGCTGCAATGTGTCACTACAGAGGAGACTATTATCTTGTAATATACATCGACCCAAGATACATTTAGTCCAAGACTTTAGTTAGGAGGATTTCTTTAAGAAAATATATATTACAGTAGGAACAGGAAGGGTATGGTGTTAGAAACGCAGGAGGGGTGTCTGAGAGGGGCAGAAAGGCATGGGCAAGTGCACTTGCAGATTAAAGACCTACATTTATCAGAATATTTACATCAACGTCCATATCTACCAAAAAACACAGAATACATTCAAGATCAGAGTTCTGTAAGGTGCTAACAGAGATTTACTTGCTCTCCAGAAACCTCTTGAGTTCTAGAACAAAGGAGATTTCCCGCAGATGTGGACAGTATGAGTTAGTCCAACATTGGTCGTACTGTTTCTAGAAAATAGGCCTGAAGTGAAATTCTAAAGAGATGGTAAAAATACACAAAATCTTTGCAGAGGACTTTGAGAGGATCCATAGCAGTGAAGCCCACAGTAAACCCCGCTGTTCCAACTGGGAGTTTGCACCTTACTAAAAAAGTTACAAAGATTAAATGGGAGGGGGAGGGGGAGGGGGCTGTTGTAACAGAAAGTCAGAAGATTGTTAAAAGTTTTGTGTGATTAAAAACAAAAACTATCCCAATCCAAACGGAGAAGGTTGAGTCCACGGCACTGGAGACCAGAGGAGCTTGTCTACAAATGAACTCTAATCTACACACTCATGTTTGTTGAGGTATTTAAGTAACTCTTTCAAGCACTGAAGATTAAAATATGAAATAAGAACTTCAATATCAAGGGCAGATCCAGAAGACCAAAAATAAAGTGTTTCTCTAACAAATCCTGCAGTAGTCACTCCTGCCTGCTTGAGGTCATTGTCACACAATACATCCAAAATGCCAAAATGTTTCCAAATCGGCTATAAGAGGTGCAATAGTTTATAGCTCATAGAGCATTAACAAGTATTGCACTAAACAAACTTTCCTCTGCTAAGAAAAATATCAAATTACATTATTTCTCTGAAGACTAGTCACTCATGACATACATGTAGACTTTTATTAATATCAACTTCCATCCCAATCTCAAGGATTGTGTACAAAAGGAAGAGACTGTTACCACATCCCCCGGTCTCCCCACTGAAGATAAAGACCAACTCCACTGTGAGACCCTGTTTTGCACATTTCAGAATAAAAAAGAATAAAAAATAAAACAACAGCTTTGTCTGGGAATCTATAGAAACACTATAATCTACAGTATACTCAATGACAAATTAACATATTCATAAGTATGCAATTTTACAAGCGAACGAGTGAGCGCAAAAGGTCAGATCATTTGCCTATGTACCACTGTTCTCCATTCTTTGGTCCCCAATGCTGTCACTGCAGGAGCTCTGCTCCCCACTCGCAGTAGAAGACGCATCTGCCGAGCTGGACAGCTCAGCATCTGGGGAAAGAGAGTCTTTGTCGTCTGCGACGGTGTCGAATCCACAGCTGGTATCTGCTACCACCGCGGGAAAAGCCGCCGCTGTGGCCGCTGCAGACGACGCGTGCGCGGGGATCCCGGGGTAGAGCCACGGAAACGGGGTGGTCAGCGCCGCGGCAGGACACACCAACTTCTCCAAATTACTCTTATCGAATAAAGGCATATAAGACGCTGCCGCGGAGGGGTTTATAAAGTAAAACGGCATGCAAAATGGAGTCTGTTGTCCAACGCCAGCCATTCCCATCAAGGAGTTCATAAACGCTAGGTCTGGTCGTGTTGTCTGGTCCGTGCCTGAAGCACCGTTTCCTACCCAGGTCATTTTGGGCTTTTTGGCAATACGTTCGTCCCCAAATTCCTGTTTTATTTTAACTCCCTTCGGTCCCGCTACTTTTCCTGGATCACAGCCTTTGTCTGCTTTTCCTTCGCTTTTCTCGGCTTCTCCTCCATATCCACTGTCGGTGTCTGTATCGTTTTCGTTCGGCTCCGGGTTCTGAGTCCTTTGGATCACAGGGACACAGTTGGCTTGGCCGTCTTTCGGACCGTCCCGGTCCTGACTGTCGCCGCTGGATATGGGATGGTGGATGAGTCGCGCGCTTGGATGCAACTGTGCAGAAACTTTGTGCAAATGGTTGATTAGCTGAGTGCACCTCTGCTCGCGGGTCGTCCAGTTCTCAACCTTGTTCAGATACTGCAGAACCTCTTTGGCGCATGCTTGAAAGCCCGAGTGAAAAGCGTCTATGTCCGCTTGGATGGAGGACTTCAAGGACCGATCCCCTGTTATATGGATATGAAAATGCAATATTAGTGCCGATTTATTATGGTCATATCAAGACACTCTTAGCTTTTCCGTTGAGGGTAAATCTATATTCTATCATTCGTATTTGGTAATGGTTTACTGTTATTCCTGCTGACAGGCCAGCTGTTTTAGTTACCAGTTAACGAAGCTGGTTTACCGTTCTGCAAAGCGATTATCTTCTGGTGCTGCTGCTCGGTGACAGCTGTCAAGGCGTTCAAGTGTTTCAAAGTTAACTCAAGAACAACCGCCTTTTCCAGATGACCCAGCGTCTGAAGGATATCGAAAACAAGTTTTAGATTCTCAAGAAACTTCATAACTTTTAAAAGACAGTTTCTCAGTCTCACAGAGGAGACTAATTTGTACAACCAATGACCAAATTTGGATTTCTATACCGTTAACTTAAGGTGTTCGGGTAGTAAGTCTTTCAGTTGTCCGATACATTCATTAATCCTGTCTCTGCGCTTCTTTTCGATCAGTCTGTGTGGTAACTTGTAAGCGTCCTGCATTTTGAAGAAGGTTAGTAAAAAAATAAGGCAAAAGGATGATTTAGAAATGCAATTAAAACGACGTGAGATGTAAAACAGAAGTACGCAAACACGCCAAAACGGCTGCGTTATTCAAACGTGCTGTACCGAGCACGAGGCGAGGAGGCTCCGGTAATCTACATATACATCACTTACCTTTCCTTCCTCCCTCTTCATGCCTCTTTTTGACTTGCACATGTAAAGAGACGAATATTCGACCCTAAAAAACAAAGCCCCAATGCTTAAGCAGCAAATCCAACCATTTGGCAAACATGCATTTGAAAACAGAGTGTCTGTCGTGTTCATTTAAAGAGCGCATTACCCCAAAAAATCTGCGTGATCAAGGAACGGTCTGTCCTGCAGTCGCGATATTCGTTCATCCATAACTTTTCGCCTTCTTTCATGCACTTTTTTTGTTTTGGTCAAACGTGTGTTTGTAATTCCAAGAGCAGCGAAAGCGATAGGAGAGCGCGGAGTGCGTATGTCCAGTCGTGCAGCGGTTCAGAATGATCCCTCCTCGCGCGGGTTGCCACTTTGCCAAGCACTTTGTGCGGAAAGCAGAGCGCACGCGCGCCACCGCTCGGAACGGCTCCTAACTCACGTGTGAACTGCAGCAGCTCTAAAGTCCTGCTGATTAACACGCACTTAAGACCTCGCGCAGTGGCAGAAGTCGCCTGTAGCCTAGACAACCAATCAGAGTGGACAATGTCCGTCATTCCTGACGATACAGCATATCTACTCGTAAACAGGTATCTTAGATATTGGTGTGGTTTTAAAATTCCGACACCAACGAAAACTTGAAAACGTGTCCTTGCAAGTAACCTCTACAGATCACTGCATTTGAGGCGACTACCTTTTGGGACCAAAGTCACGTTTGTTAGACAATCACATTTTCCGCGAAAAGTAAGCCTACATTTAGAGAAGCGATGAAGTTCACTCGTGAGGTGCGCCCGCCAGGATCTCCACCGCGTGCGCAAACACGTGCGCACTATGGCTTCTGGTGCAATAAAACTTTTGTTTCGTGCGAGTGCAGACTCACACTTCCAGTATGAGGACACGGAACAGTCAGAAGTCGAAATATCTGACTGGTACCACAAGACAGAATGTACAATACAATCTCGGCTACTGACAGCTGGATGTAATAATTTTAAAGCAGTCCTTAAAATAGAAAAGGAGTCAACCCTGGAGCACAGGTTCCGGCACAGACTAATACATTAGCCCTTTTTGTAACGCCATTCTAATTAAGTGTTTCAGCAAATGTTTTGCCAAACATCAAACACGCTATTTTGGTTTATGTAAATTTAACCCTGCACGTCCGCACATCGGTTATTTACATAATGTTACAAAACGTCTGCATCACTTTACTGTAAAGACGCAACGTGTTTGTGTGAACAGCCATTCTGATATTATCCGGGACGTGCGTCAACACGAAGCTCCAGACGCTATAAGCTTCAAATACAGGTGCTAGTCATTCTCAGTCATGAATCAGAATGTGATTTTAGATCAATTAAACAACCCTAATATCTCAAGCTAACGGAGGTGAAACTGTAGTTTGCCAGCCCTTGAGTGTACCTTAATAAATACTTTTATTTATAGCTTATTTGCAAAATAACTTCAAACTTATTTGTAAAAAAAAACTACAAAACCTGAATGTGTGTGTGTGTATGTATGTACAGAATATGTATACATCATAAACATCAACTTGTTTTTAATATAGAAACGGTCTATTCCCGTATTTTGATAACATTCAAAAGGATTAACTGCAAAGCTCACATGCCTGCAGGTCACATTACTTCACCGTGGGAATCATGTGACACTTTCAGCGTGGTTATAAAGAGGCTGCACACTGTGTTTGGCACTTCTTGGCAGCGGTCATGTGTTCACCCACATTTTTGCCCGTGACACGGGATTTTACTGCCAGCCTTTGTCCCCACACACCGTGCTGATCCGTTTTCCTGGCTGGGCTGGCCAGGAGACTTGCTGTTGTTGATGTGACTGTCGTGTGTTGGAGTCCCCCCTCGCAGCCCCCCCCCCTCTACTCCGCCGCGTTCTGCTCTATATGTGGCTCTCGGGCAGCTTCGCTCCAAATGTTTTCCATATTAGTTCAGAGCCTTCTCTGATTCCAAATAGCTGCAGCACGCAGGGCTGGCAGGGTGGGGGGTGTGTGGTGGGGAGCGGCCGCGGCGGAGAGGACAGCTCAGCAGGGGGAGGCAGACAGCACAGAGGGGCGTTTGAGGGAAGGGGAGCAGCCTCTAGCCGAAGGAGGAGAAGAATAGAGAAGCAGAAAAGAGAGAGAGAGAGGGAGCGAGGAGAGTCCCGTCAGCCGCTGTGAGGAGGAGGTGTGGAGTTTGAGGAACCATGGGGTCACAGAAGAGTCGCGCGGGTGGAGGCGAGAGGGGCGGCGGGGTGGAGCAGACGGCCCCGCGCGCCCCGGACGGCAGGAAGTGCTGCGGCTGCCGCTTCCCGCTGCTGGTAGCGCTGCTGCAGCTGTTGCTCGGGGTCGCGGTGGCAGCGGTGGCCTTCCTCATGACCACCATCAGCCCGTCGCTGCTGGCCAGGGAGACGCCGCACTGGGCCGGCATCATCGTAAGCATCGGCTAATCGCTTCCCCTCGCTCCCCGCCATCCTCTTCCTCAGTTCCCAGCATGCCTTCGGACTGCCTGGGTCGAGCATGAGGCCTGCATGCCTTCCAAATCCTGTAGCCACTCTTCCCGCACACGGAACCTAGCTCTGCCGAACACGTCTGTGTGCATGAATTACACGGTTTAGCAACAACAGTTACACTTTACTGGTGTAGTTGCTTGAATATTATCATCAGAACACACACACACACAGACAACCAGCATTCTGGATACTGTTAATGTTTTAACTGGACACGTTAGCTTTGAAGATTTGTTCATTTGAGCTCTTGTTTCAAAAAGGAAGTGTGACATTTAAAAGAATTTATTAAATCCACCATTACACAGTATCTGTGTAAATGTCCCTTTTATCTACTACCCAGATCCTGTTTTAATGATCTGTGTTGAGCTCAAGTCATGTGAGCTCAGGTAAAATGATTTGGTGTCATACAGGAGAACCTCCACCCAGAATATATGACATGAGCTTCAGTTCAAGAACGTTTTATCACAGAAAGAAGCAGCAAAAAATTAGCAAAACTGTTTCTGAAACTAGAGTGTACTGTGTGGCTTTGTGAGCTTATAAACAATCTTCTAAGGATTAAATACTAATTTTAATCTACACTTTAATACTACACTTTATTTACACAGCATTTTAATTAAGGCTTTACAAAGTGCTTTACAGAAACATACAGTATAGTAAAGATGTAGTAAACTGAAGATGGTTGTGTTCAAATTCTAAACTACACAAAATGCTAATCGACACTTGAACACGGCTCCCCCAAACCAAGCATTGAGATTCACTGGCATTTCAATTCCTCTACTTGGTCCTCCAACACTGTAGGAGCAGTTTAACTTCGTTTGCTTTTACTGGTTTATCATGTGAGAGTTTAAGATGCCAGTTACACTAAACCATGTTTTTATTACAGTGCAAGATCCATGTGCCTCACATGCTCTCTCACTCACACACACACACACACACACACACACACACACACACACACACACACACACACACACACTCCTGAAGCACAAGAACACATCAGAGTCAATCCGGATACTGTGATATCCCAAGTTCAGGCCTCACGAGACCACTGCTGCTGTAGAAAAACACTGAGGTCACCAAGATTCTCCCCCTCAAGCACCTGAAAAAAACAATCACATTAGACACTGCACGTTGGTCACAAGACTCCAATCGGACAGACACAGAGAGTGTTATCTTAGAAGGGGGAAAAACCTATTCAGTTTGGCAAAGGCAGTGATTATACTATCAGATGACAACGCAGTGCTGAGTTGCACAATACTGATTACAAGCACGGAAGGCCTGGTAGAAACAGAGAAACGAAGAGCGTTTAAGAAGCATGGAAATTAGATTAGGCCAATCTCCTAGGATGGCATGTGTTTATAACTTGGAATACAATGGTCACATTTTTTCAACATCTGATTGTGAGGTGCACATGATTGTTAAGTTTGTACAGACAGACTGAAGTCCTAGATCTGGGACAATTTTGCATGTGTAGTTGGCTTGAATGGTAGTATTCAGTATGGTAATATGGGGTGGTCAGTTCAAGGATGTGTACTGAAGCAGCTCTCTCCTCTGCATCACAGCTGTGTGTCGTGTCTGTAGTGGGTTTCGTCCTCTACGGCATCACCTACCTGCCAGATGAGAACACCTCCGTGCAGTTTGTTGTAAAGGTGAGTGAGTGAGAGAATGGGTGGGGTGTGGCAGAAAACGTGACTGCACAAATCTCAGCTATACGTTTTTCACGTTAGCCTTTATATTTATAAATATGACGACCTTAGAATATGAAAGTGTCTGCAGTAAGAGCATCACTTGAACGTTTGAGTCACTGGGAACACAAGAACACCCCCCCAAATGTGGCCATTTGAAAGGTGATTCATGGAGTTTACAAACATAGCCTTGAAGAAAACTTGACATTGACGAGTAATGGTAGTTACATGGAGATGGAGTCCTACTCTTAGATAATACTGTGATCCACAGCTGTTTGGAACTTTCTGTGTGAAGTGCTGAATGGACCACTGACCCGGTCCTCTCCATTACATCTTCTTTCCTGCCCTCCTTCCTTCCAGGTGCTGTACTTCCTCCTGTGTTCGGTAGGGCTGGTCATCTCCATCCTGGTCATCGCCTTTCAGGGCCATCACTACTCCCTGATCGTGGGCTTCACGTGCTGGGACATGGGCCAGGACTGCGTCTGCACACTGCAGCCACAGGACCCGGTGGGCCGCCTGTTCACCTACGCCGGCGTGACGGACTGCACGGCCATCACCAGCACCCTGATGCTCTACTACCTTCTGCAGATGGTGCTGAACCTGGTCCAGGCCTTCGTCTGCTTGCTGGGGGCCTTCATCCTGTGGAAGCACCGTTACCAGGTCTTCTTCGCCGGCCTGCAGATGGGCTCGCCCTCCACCCAGCACTGGCACAAGGTGTAGGGGAGGGACTGGTGGGGCCCAGGGGTGGGGCCAGGGCTCAAACAGAAGGCATTAGAAGAACATTCTGTACTGGGTAAGAACGATACGATGTGGATGAGGGTGTGTCGAGCATAAAGGGAGAGGTGGGCATTTACCACAGTCCCCACCCTTGTTGAATAACAAGCAAGAACTGTGCTGGAGTATAGCTGCAAAGGCTTGTGGGTGCGTTAGTATTATTTGCTACAACAGTATTATATGCTGTCCCACTTAGGGCTGTTCTATTTTTCTACATTGGCTATTAGATATTTCCACTAATGTAAATGTATACTGGCCTTTTCCATGGTGCCAATGCCGAGGAAAATATTTTTGTGTAACAAGCTGAATTTGTTTAATAGCAGACCCGACATTCTGGGAGAGATTTCTGTTCGTTCTATCGTAGCAGTGTAACTGTATCAGACGGACAACCTTTGCAAGGTTCAGTGTCCTCGCTATCTCTAATTAGTGAGGTTCAGTGTCAAGCCAGCACCGGGACCCTCTCAGCAAAAAAAGCATTCATACTTGTTTTATACTTAAATAAGCCATGTTAACCAATAATTTTTTCTTAGGGTATATTAATCATTACCGAAGCTTTTCCACACTGCCATGTGTAATCGAGTAGGAAAGTAGTACTTTATTATTTTTATTTTGTTTTTAAATAGCTGCCGGTTTTTATTGTTGTATAATTGGTGTTTTGGTGAACATACTGGCCAGTCATCACACTGGTGTGCATAAATGCACGTTACTTACAAAATGTTCACTTTTTTATCCTTTTGTGCTGAATAAGGTGCATTTAAAAGGTTGTTTCATCCAGGTGATGGTGAAGCATGCCGCTCTTAGCTAGCGGTTGGAAGAGTAGCTACTCAAGCCACGTAGCTACCTAATCACAGATAGGAATAGTTATGGGGCGGGCACGCATGCACGCACGCACAGAGCAGTCAGGGATGTGAGGTACGTCCAGCAGAAGGACTGTGGTCTGAAGCCTTGACTCACACAGCCAGTAAACAGCAATCGCCTGTGTCAGGCAACAGAGGGAGGGGGGATCAGAGGGGGTACTCATACAGGCTACACACTACTGTATGGACATCCTCAAACTGATTGGACTAGAATTACTATACCTAGGGTTACAATAAAGAATGCAGGTTGTTGTATATTTGTATTTTGTATATTAAATTCAAACTGAACGTACATTTTTCCATGTGAAAAAACTGAAGTGTATATTCAAAACAAATTAATATTATAATTAAATATGAAGGGGGCCCGAAAGACTCACTGCACTTATGATTCTGAGGCTTGACAATGTCCTCAACCCTGTGGACAAGGTCTGAAAGGAAGCACTCGGTGCTCAGAAAAGGTGCTCCACCCTTGGGGTAAGAAAAGACCCCCCCCCCCCCCCCACCATTCCTGTTCAAATGACTCATCTTTCCTTCAAACTTCCTTTCCTAAAATAAGACATTTACATAAGTCTTTTCCTCAGAGTCTACAGGCTTTTCTCCTGAAATGGCCATTTCTCCAAGCCCTGGTAGAATGTAGGCTCCTTTCACAGTGTTTAGGAGATGTAGCCGAAAGAAAATGATGAAAACATAATTTAATTAATTCTCCTTCTTCCCCCTTAAAGCTGCTATGTGCCAACTTTGGGGTGTGCACACTGGGTTGGAACAGAGACGGGATTACCAGTTGTTGCGTGGTTTGACGACACAACTGAAAACCCATTCCAGAATGCTTCATGTATCCTAGGAAATATTTTTGCAACTAATTAAATCTGGGACCCCTACTCAAACTGGGCGGAGCCTCTCAGACTGGGCGGGGCTACTCTGCAGTTCCTCACACAACCTCTCCTCCATCTTACTGACCCTCACTGCCGCTAGCTTTGATTAGAGCCAATGGGAACACGCAGAAAATGTAAATAAATAAATAAAGACAGTAGCTCATGCTTGTTGTTGTTGTTGTTGTTGGGGGAGGGGGAGTGTCCTGCAGGCATGTTCCAAACAGAGCTGTAGAAACACTCATGTGATGCCACTGATCTGCCCCTCATCCCGCCGGCATGAGGCCACATGTCACATGCAGACTCATCACATGTCTGGGGGGGGGGGGGGGGGTGTTTATGAGTTGCTATGTTTTTTCTCAAGGTTTTTCTTTTTTCCCCTTTTTTGCTGCGACTGAGAACACAGGCATAATTACGGCGGGTTGTAATTTGACATTTCAGTTAGCAGATGCATGTCCGAGTGTTGAAGGGGGGGGGGGGGGGGCAGCCTTTGACATCATGTCAGAAATTAATGAAACGTGTCTGAGAACATATATAGGGCTTTGAATACCAAACCAGCAAGTTGGACATCAAAATTCAGCACAACAGTCGAGAGCATGTCAGGACTGCACACTCATTCATGGCCCAATTTCAGCACTTCTCAATTTCAGCACTTCACAATTTCACCACTTCACAGTCACAAGAAGACCTGCAGTCTGGCCGTCGGCTTGGCTGGCGGTGACACCCACCACCCGCCAAGCAGACGGAGTGTTCTAGAAATGCTGGACTTTCCCTCGCTTAATGGCAGCTGTTAGCACTACAAGCTCAGAAGCTAAATTTAGCCAGCGTCAGCGACAGCACAGTCAGTCACGGTTCTCACGTACCAATATGCAATTTCTGAACTGCAGTCAGGTCACTACTCACACAAACACCACGTAGCATATATTAAAGCTCCCAGGCCTGTGGGTGCAGCCCCACAAGTTGCTGTATGCATCTCCATTTTGCAAGTACTCCACAGACATGGAGACTCTGGGTAAAGTGTTTTCCTGGGAGAAAACATCAGTCGATCACTAGTTGATTCTGATGATTTGATTTGTCCTGGGATACACAGACGTGTTCATCCAAATCAACAGGCACAACACGCATACTGATGTTAATAATTTACCTCCGTCTCATGCTAAGCACAGTACAGCTCTATAAATACCAGGGGTGGGGGGGTTGTAAATGTCACATAGCAACTATGGGTCAGTTTTTATATGTGATTTCGCATGTGTTTGTGTGTGTCTGTATGTTGTCAACACATTGGTCAAACACGAAATTAATGATGTGTATATATTTGTATTTATTACAGTATCTTGAGCACATATAATACTCGCTGGAAACACAACGCCCTTATTTTGAAGAGCTGCTCACATTGCTCCCAATTGTGCAAAATCACAGAGAAAAAAAAAAGTAAGGTGTAAGACTTAATTTCGTTCCATGTAATCCGGTAAGTTTTCCCCTTAAAAGCACATTCAGATTTTTAAGTATAACAAATGTCGCTTTTGTTAACAGATTGCAAGTTTTGTAGAAATTCTCACCTGTAGCAGTATCTAACACTTAGACACACTTCATAAGTACATTCACCCAGTCGTTAATCACAAATAGTTTGATCTATTATTTTCTGTACATTAAAATGTTACATCAGGTGCAGTGATTTTGCATAGTTGTAGATTTCTAAAAAAAAAAAATTTTAAATGCAAACCTGTAAAAAACATGAAAACAGCTGACAAATCTGGGAAGGATCTACCATCAGTAGGAGACACTGGTGTGAGATGATAAGTGATCTTCCAGTTCTGCAGTTTCTGTCCAAAGCACCCAAGCACAGTTTAGGCAGCAGATTTGAATCTGAGGATGTTTCCCCACTGTTCATCACCTGAGCCAGATATAAAGAGATGTTCCCCTCCACTAACGCCACACTTCCAGGTTATGTCCAGGGCAAGATTCCAATTAAATGTAACAAGTTTAAAATGTGTAATACTTGTGATTAAAAAATTTCATAACGATTCTTCTTGAAACAGGAGTATCTGTGGGCCTGAGGCAGAGCAAACAGTAATACTGGACAAAAAGACCAATGCTTGAACACTGTGCAAGGAGAACTGTCCAGCAAGCCTGTCCAACGTGCATTGTCCAATCTCCCTGTTTGAGCAGCAGGGACAGGCGTCAGAATCCTCCACTGAACTGCAGCATCAGAGGGCTGACTGTGACATCACTTTCCAGGTGTGACATCACTCTTACAGTGTGACATCACTTAAGTTGTGATGTCACTCTTCAACACTAGAAACAAGTTGTGACATAAGCTGCAATGAGCAGTAAGAAGGAGATGATCAGCACAACGGTGCTGCTACCGGTGTGCGTGTGTGTGTGTGTGTGTGTGTGTGTGTGTGTGTGTGTGTGTGTGTGTGTGCATGTGTGTGTTTTGCCTTCTGTTAGTGTGTAGGACCCAGATGTTGGCTGAATTGTGGAGAGAAAAAGCCCATCCTCTGCTTGTTCTTCCTCTGTTCTGTCATCTACACACACGCGCGCGCACACACACACAGACGCACACAAACACGCACAATGAGAGAGAAAAAAGAGGCCATTCCATCAATTGGCAGAGCCCTCAGAGGCAGCAGAAATATAGAATATAGGGCAAGAATTTCTTTTAGATCTTCAGGCCTTTGAAGTTTGTAGACAGGACTTGTGCAGCAAAGCCTTGATATCGGAATATACTGTAACTGCTGTTTATGTGAGGAGTACTAAATTATGGAAACATATTGATCATTACACTGCACACAACACAAAGTGCTCATGCTCCAGCACCCACCTGCAATGGCCCCAGGGCCATGAACACCTGTGTGGAGCCTGTGAAGCAGGGCACACAGCTACAACTACCCCCCACACACACTCCCCACACCCTAATGCCCTCCTGGCTCTGCTGTAATTCAGCAGGACTGGAGCAGAGGTGTGAGAGAGGGCTGCTTTAATTAGGCCTGGCCACCAGCAGAGGAACTGCTTTAATAAGTTACTTAACATGTAGAGTGGCCAGGGGAATTACAGGCAGGCCTTGACATGTGACTGTCAGAAATCAGAGGGGCTGATGGGAAATCAAAGATGATCACACGACCACTGTATTGCCGGCTCACGACTAAAGTCTGCATGAGATGATCACGAGCTATACTTTGGTGTATCAACCAATCAGCAGTGAGAATGAATATGATATAAGCTACGACATCACAATAAGCAGAGGCTGTTCCAGTTTGTTTATAAACCATTGTAGAAATATATGAGCAGAGTCACAGTTGTGACTCTCTCAGATGGGGGTCACGTGAACAAGCCCAAGGTTATTTGTAAGGGATTACATGACACCCTGGCTCATGATGGAATAGTCCAGGGTTCTGGGAGAACCAGAACGTTCTGAACCAGACTCAGAACTGAGCCGTCCTGGTTGAGATCCCTGCTGAACATTGGGTGGGCCTTGCTATCTGTTAAAAGCTAGCTTGCTAACTGCTAAAGGTGGAACACTAAATTGCTAAATCTAGCACACTAATAATTAAAACTAGCATACTAAAGATAGCACACTAGCGGCTAAAGCTAGCATGCTACAGCACGCCAAGGGCACGCTGTACTTCATGCTCCGCTATGGGTGCACGTGACCGAGTCATTTGACTGACCACCTCAGGCCGCCACTCCACAGTCGTATGTGCGGACGGGTGACTGGAGTTGGGACAGGGGAGGGTCAGGGGGACGGGGGGGTCAGGGGGACGGGCCTTACCTGCTCTTTGAGCTCTGACAGCTGAGCAGAAAGCTGGGCAACCAGCGTGACAGTGGTGTCGAGCTTCTCCTGCAGAGAACGCATCTCATTCTGCTCACTCTCCCCCTCACTACTCACAAGGGACATGGCCCGCATCCGCGGGAACCAGTCCAGATTCTTCTCCTGAGGAAGGGGGGAGGAGAGAGAGGGAGAGGGATGGAGAGACAGGGGAAGAGGGGGGAGAGAGAGGGAGACGGAGGGGGAGAAAGGGAAAAGAGATGGGGGCAGTTAAATATTAACCAGGAAAAAGTGGCGAGAACTGATATTACTAATTCAGGGGAAATGAACCAGCAGCCATCTTGCTCACAAATTCACACACAAGTATTAGAGTTTAACCCCCCCCCCCACGACAACCCAGCAAGCACATCTAGGGAGCTAATTACAGCTCACTATCCTTTTAGGATAATTATACAATAATGGGCTTTCATACACGGACTTGCATACAGTGAATCTGTTTGCACGTGTCGGCTGTGTGCGTGTGTGTGTGTGTGCGTGTGTGTGTGTGAGAGAGATAAGGAGGAGGTAACGGTGAGGGCTCAGCTGCTCATCAGATAGAGTTATGTAAGGTGCTTTTCACAGGCAAGCTCAGGGGTGCAGCAAGGTGCTGAGAGTTTCTGCATGTGGCATCCTCAGAGGTGGGAACAGAGTGTCTCTCGCACTTACGCAATCTCTCCCTGTCTCTCTCACACATACACACACACACACACACACACACACACACACACACACACACACACCTTTTGTCTCTTAACAAAATATTCTTTCACACACACACACGTAAAACCACTTTCGAAGAAGAACACGTTCGTTAGACATGATGTTCCTGTGTGGAGTGTTCCACCCCAGGCCAGGTAGGTGGAGGGCAGCAGGAGGGCAGGGGTGAAAGGTCAGCTTACACCTGGTCTTGTAACAACAAAACTACAAAAAAAGTGGAGCATTTGACATGAAAATGGTCATTTCCTAGTCTGTGTGCGCCATGGATTATGGGAACTGAAGTGCACTTTAGATACGAGAGGGCTGCCTCAGGGGGCAGGTGAAATGGGGACAGGTGAATAGAAGGTAGACTGTGGCAGCTG